>NC_092491.1:320000-552500 GCF_047495875.1 Pithys albifrons albifrons
ATCAACCGTGTCACACTTTAGCAGATCACGGGAGAGTTAGTTGCACGTTACGAGATGAGCTCCTCTAAGGAACCACTGTGATTTTCACGGAGAAAGAAAGATCCAGTCCTGGATTCTCAGATGCATATGATTCATTACCAAAGGCATAAGAAATGTGTATCCTTATGCCTTCTGTCTTGCAAGAATCAGCTTTTTCTCTTGTTAGCAAAGCAAAGTTGCACTTTGCTCGTTGAGCTTCCCCTAAGGAACAACAGTGTTTTGCACAGCGAAAGCAAGCTCCAGCCCTGGAATTTTAGATGTATATGATTTACTTTCCAAAACCATAAGAAATATGTGCCCTGATGTCTCCTGTCTATCAGAAATCAAGAGTTTCACGTGATAGAAGAGCAAAGGTGCACTTTGCGATACGAGGTTCCCGTAAGTATAAACTGTGTTTTCACCATAAAAGAAAGTTCCAGACCTGCATTCTCGAATGCATATGATTCACATATAAAAGCCATAAGAAATGTGTGTCCTTATGCTTTCTGTCTTTCAAGAATCAGATGTCTCTCTGTTAGCAACGAAAAGTTGCACTTTGCGAGTTGAGCTTCCCCTAAGGAACAAAGTTGTTTTTCACCGAGAAAGAAAGATCCAGGCCTCGATTCTCAGATGCATATTATTCACTTACCAAAGCCATAAGAAATGTGTGTCCTTAGGCTTGTTGTCTTCCAAGAATCAGCTGTTTCTCTCGTTAGCAACGAAAAGTTGCACTTTGCGAGTTGAGCTTCCCCTAAGGAACAAAGTTGTTTTTCACAGAGAAAGAAAGCTCCAGGCCTGGATTCTCAGATGTATATTATTCACTTACAAAAGCCATAAGAAACGTGTGCCATTATGCTTTCTATCTTGCAAGAATCAGCTGTTTCTCTTGTCAGCAACGAAAAGTTGCACCTTGCTAGATGAGCCTCCCCTAAGGAACAAGGTTGTTTTTCACCGAGAAAGAAAGATCCAGTCCTGGATTCTCAGATGCATATGAGAATCTGTCTAAAGCCATAAGAAATATGTGTCCTGATACATTCTGTCTGACAGGAATCGACCGTTTCACTTGTTAGCAAAGCAAAGTTGCACTTTGCTCGTTGAACTTCCCCTAAGGAACAACAGTGCTTTGCATCCAGAAAGAGAGATCCAGGTTCGGATTCTCTGATGCATGTGATTCACTAGCCAGAGCCATAAGAATACTGTGTCCTGATGCCTTCTGTCTGACAGGAATCGACCGTTTCACTTGTTAGCAAAGCAAAGTTGCACTTTGCTCGTTGAGCTTCCCCTATGGAACAACAGTGTTTTGCACAGCGAAAGCAAGCTCCAGCCCTGGAGTTTTAGATGTATATGATTTACTTTCCAAAACCATAAGAAATATGTGCCCTGATGTCTCCTGTCTGTCAGAAATCAAGAGTTTCACGTGTTAGAAGAGCAAAGGTGCACTTTGCGATACGAGGTTCCCGTAAGTATAAACTGTGTTTTCACCATAAAAGAAAGCTCCAGACCTGCATTCTCGAATGCATATGATTCACATATAAAAGCCATAAGAAATGTGTGTCCGTATGCTTTCTGTCTTGCAAGAATCAGATGTTTCTCTGTTAGCAACGAAAAGTTGCACTTTGCGAGATGAGCTTCCCCTATGGAACAAATTTGTTTTTCCTGAGACAGAATGATCCAGGCTTGGATTCTCAGATGCATATTATTCACTTACCGAAGCCATAAGAAATGTGTGTCCTTTTGCTTTCTGTCTTGAAAGAATCAGCTGTTTCTCTTGTTAGCAACGAAAAGTTGCACTTCCCCTAAGGTACAAAGTTGTCTTTCACCGAGACAGAAAGATCAAGGCCTCTATTCTAAGATGCATATTATTCACTTATCAAAGCCATAAGAAATGTGTGTCCTTATGCGTGCTGTCTTGCAAGAATCAGCTGTTTCTCTTGTTAGCAACGAAAAGTTGCACTTTGCGAGATGAGCTTCCGCTAAGGAACAAAGTTGTTTTTCACCGAGAAAGAAAGATCCAATCCTGGATTCTCAGATGCATATTATTCACTTACCGAAGCCATAAGAAATGTGTGTCCTGATGCCTTCTGTCTGACAGGAATCGACCGTTCACTTGTTAGCAAAGCAAAGTTGCACTTTGCTCGTTGAGCTTCCCCTAAGGAACAACAGTGCTTTGCACCGTGAAAGCAAGCTCCAGCCCTGGAGTTTTAGATGTATATGATTTACTTTCCAAAACCATAAGAAATATGTGCCCTGATGTCTCCTGTCTGTCAGGAATCAAGAGTTTCACGTGTTAGAAGAGCAAAGGTGCACTTTGCGATAGGAGCTTCCCGAAAGTAACAACTGTGTTTTCACCAAGAAAGAAAGCCCGAGACCTGCATTCTCGAATGCATATGATTCACTTATCAAAGCCATAAGAAATGTGTGTCCTTATGCTTTCTGTCTTGCAAGAATCAGCTGTTTCTCTAGTTAGTACGAAAAGGTGCACTTTGCGATAGGAGCTTCCCCTAAGGAACAAGATTGTTTTTCACCGAGAAAGAAAGATCCAATCCTGGATTTTCAGATGCATATTATTCACTTATCAAAGCCATAAGAAATATGTGTCCTTTTGCTTTCTGTCTCGCAAGAATCAGATGTTTCTCTTGTTAGCAACGAAAAGTTGCACTTTGCGAGTTGAGCTTCCCCTATGGAACAAAGTTGTTTTTCACCGAGAAAGAAAGATCCAATCCTGGATTCTCAGATGCATATTATTCACTTATCAAAGCCGTAAGAAATGTGTGTCCTTAGGCTTGTTGTCTTGCAAGAATCAGCTGTTTCTCTTGTTAGCAACGAAAAGTTGCACTTTGCGACATGAGCTTCCCCTATGGAACAAATTTGTTTTTCCTGAGACAGAATGATCCAGGCTTGGATTCTCAAATGCATATTATTCACTTACCGAAGCCATAAGAAATGTGTGTCCTGATGCCTTCTGTCTGACAGGAATCGACCGTTTCACTTGTTAGCAAAGCAAAGTTGCCCTTTGCTCGTTGAACTTCCCCTAAGGAACAACAGTGCTTTGCATCCAGAAAGAGAGCTCCAGGTTCGGATTCTCTGATGCATGTGATTCACTAGCCAGAGCCATAAGAATACTGTGTCCTGATGCTTTCTGTCTGACAGGAATCGACCGTTTCACTTGTTAGCAAAGCAAAGTTGCACTTTGCTCGTTGAGCTTTCCCTAAGGAACAACAGTGTTTTGCACAGCGAAAGCAAGCTCCACTCCTGGAGTTTTAGATGTATATGATTTACTTTCCAAAACCATAAGAAATATGTGCCCTGATGTCTCCTGTCTGTCAGAAATCAAGAGTTTCACGTGTTAGAAGAGCAAAGGTGCACTTTGCGATTCGAGGTTCCCGTAAGTATAAACTGTGTTTTCACCATAAAAGAAAGCTCCAGACCTGCATTCTCGAATGCATATGATTCACATATAAAAGCCATAAGAAATGTGTGTCCGTATGCTTTCTGTCTTGCAAGAATCAGCTGTTTCTCTTGTTAGCAACGAAAAGTTGCACTTTGCGAGATGAGCTTCCCATATGGAACAAATTTGTTTTTCCTGAGACAGAATGATCCAGGCTTGGATTCTCAGATGCATATTATTCACTTACCGAAGCCATAAGAAATGTGTGTCCTTTTGCTTTCTGTCTTGAAAGAATCAGCTGTTTCTCTTGTTAGCAACGAAAAGTTGCACTTCCCCTAAGGTACAAAGTTGTCTTTCACCGAGACAGAAAGATCAAGGCCTCTATTCTAAGATGCATATTATTCACTTATCAAAGCCATAAGAAATGTGTGTCCTTATTCGTGCTGTCTTGCAAGAATCAGCTGTTTCTCTTGTTAGCAACGAAAAGTTGCACTTTGCGAGATGACCTTCCGCTAAGGAACAAAGTTGTTTTTTACCGAGAAAGAAAGATCCAATCCTGGATTCTCAGATGCATATTATTCACTTACCGAAGCCAAAAGAAATGTGTGTCCTGATGCCTTCTCTCTGACAGGAAATGAGTCTTTCACTCGTTAGCAAAGCAAAGTTGCACTTTGCTCGTTGAGCTTCGCCTAAATAACAACAGTGTTTTGCACAGCGAAAGCAAGCTCCAGCCCTGGAGTTTTAGATGTATATGATTTACTTTCCAAAACCATAAGAAATATGTGCCCTGATGTCTCCTGTCTGTCAGAAATCAAGAGTTTCACGTGTTAGAAGAGCAAAGGTGCACTTTGCGATAGGAGCTTCCCGAAAGTAACAACTGTGTTTTCACCAAGAAAGAAAGCTCCAGACCTGCATTCTCGAATTCATATGATTCACTTATCAAAGCCATAAAAAATGTGTGTCCTTATGCTTTCTGTCTTGCAAGAATCAGATTTTTCTCTTGTTAGGAAGGAAAAGTTGCACTTTGCGAGTTGAGCTTCCCCTAAGGAACAAGGTTGTTTTTCACCGAGAAAAAAAGATCCAGGCCTGGATTCTCAGATGCATATTATTCACTTACCGAAGCCATAAGAAATGTGTGGCCTGATGCCTTCTGTCTGACAGGAATCGACCGTTTCACTTGTTAGCAAAGCAAAGTTGCACTTGGCTCGTTGAACTTCCCCTAAGAGACAACAGTGCTTTGCATCCAGAAAGAGAGCTCCAGTCCTGGATTCTCTGATGCATGTGATTCACTAGCCAGAGCCATAAGAATACTGTGTCCTGATGCTTTCTGTCTGACAGGAATCGACCGTTTCACTTGTTAGCAAAGCAAAGTTGCACTTTGCTCGTTGAGCTTCCCCTAAGGACAACAGTGTTTTGCACAGCGAAAGCAAGCTCCAGCCCTGGAGTTTTAGATGTATATGATTTACTTTCCAAAACCATAAGAAATATGTGCCCTGATGTCTCCTGTCTGTCAGAAATCAAGAGTTTCACGTGTTAGAAGAGCAAAGGTGCACTTTGCGATAGGAGCTTCCCGTACGTAACAACTATGTTTTCACATAGAAAGAAAGCGCTAGACCTGCATTCTTGAATGCATATGATTCACTTATCAAAGCCATAAGAAATGTGTGTCCTTTTGCTTTCTGTCTTGCAAGAATCAGCTGTTTCTCTTGTTGGCAACGAAAAGTTGCACTTCCCCTTAAGTACAAAGTTGTCTTTCACCGAGACAGAAAGATCAAGGCCTCGATTCTAAGATGCATATCAAAGCCATAGAAAAAGTGTGTCCTTATGCGTGTTGTCTTGCAAGAATCAGCTGTTTCTCTTGTTAGCACGAAAAGTTGCACTTTGCGAGATGAGCTTCCACTATGGAACAAGATTGTTTTTCACCGAGAAAGAAAGATCCAGGCCTGGATTCTCAGATGCATATTATTCACTTATCAAAGCCGTAAGAAATGTGTGTCCTTAGGCTTGTTGTCTTGCAAGAATCAGCTGTTTCTCTTGTTAGCAACGAAAAGTTGCACTTTGCGAGATGAGCTTCCCCTATGGAACAAATTTGTTTTTCCTGAGACAGAATGATCCAGGCTTGGATTCTCAGATGCATATTATTCACTTACCGAAGCCATAAGAAATGTGTGTCCTGATGCCTTCTGTCTGACAGGAATCGACCGTTTCACTTGTTAGCAAAGCAAAGTTGCACTTGGCTCGTTGAACTTCCCCTACGGAACAACAGTGCTTTGCATCCAGAAAGAGAGCTCCAGGTTCGGATTCTCTGATGCATGTGATTCACTAGCCAAAGCCATAAGAATACTGTGTCCTGATGCTTTCTGTCTGACAGGAATCGACCGTTTCACTTGATAGCAAAGCAAAGTTGCACTTTGCTTGTTGAGCTTCGCCTAAATAACAACAGTGTTTTGCACAGCGAAAGCAAGGTCCAGCCCTGGAGTTTTAGATGTATATGATTTACTGTCCAAAACCATAAGAAATATGTGCCCTGATGTCTCCTGTCTGTCAGAAATCAAGAGTTTCACGTGTTAGAAGAGAAAAGGTGCACTTTGCGATAGGAGCTTCCCGTACGTAACAACTGTGTTTTCACATAGAAAGAAAGCTCCAGACCTGCATTCTCGAATGCATATGATTCACATATAAAAGCCATAAGAAATGTGTGTCCTTTTGCTTTCTGTCTTGAAAGAATCAGCTGTTTCTCTTGTTAGCAACGAAAAGTTGCACTTCCCCTTAGGTACAAAGTTGTCTTTCACCGAGACAGAAAGATCAAGGCCTCGATTCTAAGATGCATATTATTCACTTATCAAAGCCATAGGAAATGTGTGTCCTTATGCTTGCTGTCTTGCAAGAATCAGCTGTTTCTCTTTTTAGCAACGAAAAGTTGCACTTTGCGAGATGAGCTTCCGCTAAGGAACAAAGTCGTTTTTAACCGAGAAAGACAGATCCAATCCTGGATTCTCAGATGCATATTATTCACTTACCGAAGCCATAAGAAATGTGTGTCCTGATGCCTTCTCTCTGACAGGAAATGACTCTTTCACTTGTTAGCAAAGCAAAGTTGCACTTTGCTTGTTGAGCTTCGCCTAAATAACAACAGTGTTTTGCACAGCGAAAGCAAGCTCCAGCCCTGGAGTTTTAGATGTATATGATTTACTTTCCAAAACCATAAGAAATATGTACCCTGATGTCTCCTGTCTGTCAGAAATCAAGAGTTTCACGTGTTAGAAGAGCAAAGGTGCACTTTGCGATAGGAGCTTCCCGTAAGTAACAACTGTGTTTTCACCAAGAAAGAAAGCTCCAGACCTGCATTCTCGAATGCATATGATTCACTTATCAAAGCCATAAGAAATGTGTGTCCTTATGCCTTGTGTCTGGCAGGAATCAACTCTAAGAGTTGTTAACAGAGCATGTGACTATTAGCTGCACTTTGCGAGATGAACTTCCTTAAAGGGGCACCTGTGCTTTTCCCAGAGTAAGAATGCTCCAGGCCTCGATTCTCAGATGCATAGGATTCACTTATCAAAGCCGTAAGAAATGTGTGTCCCGATGCCTTCTGTCTGACAGGAATCGACCGTTTCACTTGTTAGCAAAGCAAAGTTGCACTTTGCTCGTTGAACTTCCCCTAAGGAACAACAGTGCTTTGCATCCAGAAAGAGAGCTCCAGGTTCGGATTCTCTGATGCATGTGATTCACTAGCCAGAGCCATAAGAATACTGTGTCCTGATGCTTTCTGTCTGACAGGAATCGACCGTTTCACTTGTTAGCAAAGCAAAGTTGCACTTTGCTCGTTGAGCTTCCCCTAAGGAACAACAGTGTTTTGCACAGCGAAAGCAAGGTCCAGCCCTGGAGTTTTAGATGTATATGATTTACTTTCCAAAACCATAAGAAATATGTGCCCTGATGTCTCCTGTCTGTCAGAAATCAAGAGTTTCACGTGTTAGAAAAGCAAAGGTGCACTTTGCGATAGGAGCTTCCCGAAAGTAACAACTGTGTTTTCACCAAGAAAGAAAGCTCGAGACGTGCATTCTCGAATGCATATGATTCACTTATCAAAGCCATAAGAAATGTGTGTCCTTATGCTTTCTGTCTTGCAAGAATCAGATTTTTCTCTTGTTAGGAAGGAAAAGTTGCACTTTGCGAGTTGAGCTTCCCCTAAGGAACAAGGTTGTTTTTCACCGAGAAAAAAAGATCCAATCCTGGATTCTCAGATGCATATTATTCACTTACCAAAGCCATAAGAAATGTGTGTCCTTATGCTTTCTGTCTTGCAAGAATCAGCTTTTTCTCTTGTTAGCAACGAAAAGTTGCACTTTGCGAGATGAGCTTCCCCTAAGTAACAAGATTGTTTTTCACCGAAACAGAAAGATCCAATCCTGGATTCTCAGATGCATATTATTCACTTATCAAAGCCATAAGAAATATGTGTCCTTTTGCTTTCTGTCTCGCAAGAATCAGATGTTTCTCTTGTTAGCAACGAAAAGTTGCACTTTGCGAGTTGAGCTTCCCCTATGGAACAAAGTTGTTTTTCACCGAGACAGAAAGATCCAATCCTGGATTCTCAGATGCATATGATTCACTTACCGAAGCCATAAGAAATGTGTGTCCTTTTGCTTTCTGTCTTGAAAGAATCAGCTGTTTCTCTTGTTAGCAACGAAAAGTTGCACTTTGCGAGATGAGCTTCCGCTAAGGAACAAAGTTGTTTTTCACCAAGAAAGAAAGATCCAGGCCTGGATTCTCAGATGCATATTATTCACTTACCGAAGCCATAAGAAATGTGTGTCCTGATGCCTTCTGTCTGACAGGAATCGACCGTTTCACTTGTTAGCAAAGCAAAGTTGCACTTGGCTCGTTGAACTTCCCCTAAGAAACAACAGTGCTTTGCATCCAGAAAGAGAGCTCCAGTCCTGGATTCTCTGATGCATGTTATTCACTAGCCAGAGCCATAAGAATACTGTGTCCTGATGCCTTCTCTCTGACAGGGATCGACCGTATCACTTGTTAGCAAAGCAAAGTTGCACTTTGCTCGTTGAGCTTCCCCTAAGGACAACAGTGTTTTGCACAGAGAAAGCAAGCTCCAGCCCTGGAGTTTTAGATGTATATGATTTACTTTCCAAAACCATAAGAAATATGTGCCCTGATGTCTCCTGTCTGTCAGAAATCAAGAGTTTCACGTGTTAGAAGAGCAAAGGTGCACTTTGCGATAGGAGCTTCCCGTACGTAACAACTATGTTTTCACATAGAAAGAAAGGTCTAGACCTGCATTCTTGAATGCATATGATTCACTTATCAAAGCCATAAGAAATGTGTGTCCTTTTGCTTTCTGTCTTGAAAGAATCAGCTGTTTCTCTTGTTGGCAACGAAAAGTTGCACTTCCCCTTAGGTACAAAGTTTTCTTTCACCGAGACAGAAAGATCAAGGCCTCGATTCTAAGATGCATATTATTCGCTTATCAAAGCCATAGGAAATGTGTGTCCTTATGCTTGCTGTCTTGCAAGAATCAGCTGTTTCTCTTGTTAGCAACGAAAAGTTGCACTTTGCGAGATGAGCTTCCGCTAAGGAACAAAGTCGTTTTTCACCGAGAAAGAAAGATCCAATCCTGGATTCTCAGATGCATATTATTCACTTACCGAAGCCATAAGAAATGTGTGTCCTGATGCCTTCTCTCTGACAGGAAATGACTCTTTCACTTGTTAGCAAAGCAAAGTTGCACTTTGCTTGTTGAGCTTCGCCTAATGAACAACAGTGTTTTGCACAGCGAAAGCAAGCTCCAGCCTTGGAGTTTTAGATGTATATGATTTACTTTCCAAAACCATAAGAAATATGTACCCTGATGTCTCCTGTCTGTCAGAAATCAAGAGTTTCACGTGTTAGAAGAGCAAAGGTGCACTTTGCGATAGGAGCTTCCCGTAAGTAACAACTGTGTTTTCACCAAGAAAGAAAGCTCGAGAACTGCATTCTCGAATGCATATGATTCACTTATCAAAGCCATAAAAAATGTGTGTCCTTATGCTTTCTGTCTTGCAAGAATCAGATTTTTCTCTTGTTAGGAAGGAAAAGTTGCACTTTGCGAGTTGAGCTTCCCCTAAGGAACAAGGTTGTTTTTCACCGAGAAAAAAAGATCCAATCCTGGATTCTCAGATGCATATTATTCACTTACCAAAGCCATAAGAAATGTGTGTCCTTATGCTTTCTGTCTTGCAAGAATCAGCTTTTTCTCTTGTTAGCAACGAAAAGTTGCACTTTGCGAGATGAGATTCCCCTAAGGAACAAGATTGTTTTTCACCGAGACAGAAAGATCCAATCCTGGATTTTCAGATGCATATTATTCACTTATCAAAGCCATAAGAAATATGTGTCCTTTTGCTTTCTGTCTCGCAAGAATCAGCTGTTTCTCTTGTTAGCAACGAAAAGTTGCACTTTGCGAGTTGAGCTTCCCCTATGGAACAAAGTTGTTTTTCACCGAGAAAGAAAGATCCAATCCTGGATTCTCAGATGCATATTATTCACTTATCAAAGCCGTAAGAAATGTGTGTCCTTAGGCTTGTTGTCTTGCAAGAATCAGCTGTTTCTCTTGTTAGCAACGAAAAGTTGCACTTTGCGACATGAGCTTCCCCTATGGAACAAATTTTTTTTTTCCTGAGACAGAATGATCCAGGCTTGGATTCTCAGATGCATATTATTCACTTACCGAAGCCATAAGAAATGTGTGTCCTGATGCCTTCTGTCTGACAGGAATCGACCGTTTCACTTGTTAGCAAAGCAAAGTTGCACTTTGCTCGTTGAACTTCCCCTAAGGAACAACAGTGCTTTGCATCCAGAAAGAGAGCTCCAGGTTCGGATTCTCTGATGCATGTGATTCACTAGCCAGAGCCATAAGAATACTGTGTCCTGATGCTTTCTGTCTGACAGGAATAACCGTTTCACTTGTTAGCAAAGCAAAGTTGCACTTTGCTCATTGAGCTTCCCCTAAGGAACAACAGTGTTTTGCACAGCGAAAGCAAGCTCCAGCCCTGGAGTTTTAGATGTATATGATTTACTTTCCAAAACCATAAGAAATATGTGCCCTGATGTCTCCTGTCTGTCAGAAATCAAGAGTTTCACGTGTTAGAAGAGCAAAGGTGCACTTTGCGATACGAGGTTCCCGTAAGTATAAACTGTGTTTTCACCATAAAAGAAAGCTCCAGACCTGCATTCTCGAATACATATGATTCACATATAAAAGCCATAAGAAATGTGTGTCCGTATGCTTTCTGTCTTGCAAGAATCAGATGTTTCTCTGTTAGCAACGAAAAGTTGTACTTTGCGAGATGAGCTTCCCCTATGGAACAAATTTGTTTTTCCTGAGACAGAATGATCCAGGCTTGGATTCTCAGATGCATATTATTCACTTACCGAAGCCATAAGAAATGTGTGTCCTTTTGCTTTCTGTCTTGAAAGAATCAGCTGTTTCTCTTGTTAGCAACGAAAAGTTGCACTTCCCCTAAGGTACAAAGTTGTCTTTCACCGAGAAAGAAAGATCAAGGCCTCTATTCTAAGATGCATATTATTCACTTATCAAAGCCATAAGAAATGTGTGTCCTTATGCGTGCTGTCTTGCAAGAATCAGCTGTTTCTCTTTTTAGCAACGAAAAGTTGCACTTTGCGAGATGAGCTTCCGCTAAGGAACAAAGTTGTTTTTTACCGAGAAAGAAAGATCCAATCCTGGATTCTCAAATGCATATTATTCACTTACCGAAGCCATAAGAAATGTGTGTCCTGATGCCTTCTCTCTGACAGGAAATGACTCTTTCACTTGTTAGCAAAGCAAAGTTGCACTTTGCTCGTTGAGCTTCGCCTAATGAACAACAGTGTTTTGCACAGCGAAAGCAAGCTCCAGCCCTGGAGTTTTAGATGTATATGATTTACTTTCCAAAACCATAAGAAATATGTGCCCTGATGTCTCCTGTCTGTCAGAAATCAAGAGTTTCACGTGTTAGAAAAGCAAAGGTGCACTTTGCGATAGGAGCTTCCCGAAAGTAACAACTGTGTTTTCACCAAGAAAGAAAGCCCGAGACCTGCATTCTCGAATGCATATGATTCACTTATCAAAGCCATAAGAAATGTGTGTCCTTATGCTTTCTGTCTTGCAAGAATCAGATTTTTCTCTTGTTAGGAAGGAAAAGTTGCACTTTGCGAGTTGAGCTTCCCCTAAGGAACAAGGTTGTTTTTCACCGAGAAAAAAAGATCCAATCCTGGATTCTCAGATGCATATTATTCACTTACCGAAGCCGTAAGAAATGTGTGTCCTTAGGCTTGTTGTCTTGCAAGAATCAGCTGTTTCTCTTGTTAGCAACGAAAAGTTGCACTTTGCGACATGAGCTTCCCCTATGGAACAAATTTTTTTTTTCCTGAGACAGAATGATCCAGGCTTGGATTCTCAGATGCATATTATTCACTTACCGAAGCCATAAGAAATGTGTGTCCTGATGCCTTCTGTCTGACAGGAATCGACCGTTTCACTTGTTAGCAAAGCAAAGTTGCACTTTGCTCGTTGAACTTCCCCTAAGGAACAACAGTGCTTTGCATCCAGAAAGAGAGCTCCAGGTTCGGATTCTCTGATGCATGTGATTCACTAGCCAGAGCCATAAGAATACTGTGTCCTGATGCTTTCTGTCTGACAGGAATAACCGTTTCACTTGTTAGCAAAGCAAAGTTGCACTTTGCTCATTGAGCTTCCCCTAAGGAACAACAGTGTTTTGCACAGCGAAAGCAAGCTCCAGCCCTGGAGTTTTAGATGTATATGATTTACTTTCCAAAACCATAAGAAATATGTGCCCTGATGTCTCCTGTCTGTCAGAAATCAAGAGTTTCACGTGTTAGAAGAGCAAAGGTGCACTTTGCGATACGAGGTTCCCGTAAGTATAAACTGTGTTTTCACCATAAAAGAAAGCTCCAGACCTGCATTCTCGAATACATATGATTCACATATAAAAGCCATAAGAAATGTGTGTCCGTATGCTTTCTGTCTTGCAAGAATCAGATGTTTCTCTGTTAGCAACGAAAAGTTGTACTTTGCGAGATGAGCTTCCCCTATGGAACAAATTTGTTTTTCCTGAGACAGAATGATCCAGGCTTGGATTCTCAGATGCATATTATTCACTTACCGAAGCCATAAGAAATGTGTGTCCTTTTGCTTTCTGTCTTGAAAGAATCAGCTGTTTCTCTTGTTAGCAACGAAAAGTTGCACTTCCCCTAAGGTACAAAGTTGTCTTTCACCGAGAAAGAAAGATCAAGGCCTCTATTCTAAGATGCATATTATTCACTTATCAAAGCCATAAGAAATGTGTGTCCTTATGCGTGCTGTCTTGCAAGAATCAGCTGTTTCTCTTTTTAGCAACGAAAAGTTGCACTTTGCGAGATGAGCTTCCGCTAAGGAACAAAGTTGTTTTTTACCGAGAAAGAAAGATCCAATCCTGGATTCTCAAATGCATATTATTCACTTACCGAAGCCATAAGAAATGTGTGTCCTGATGCCTTCTCTCTGACAGGAAATGACTCTTTCACTTGTTAGCAAAGCAAAGTTGCACTTTGCTCGTTGAGCTTCGCCTAATGAACAACAGTGTTTTGCACAGCGAAAGCAAGCTCCAGCCCTGGAGTTTTAGATGTATATGATTTACTTTCCAAAACCATAAGAAATATGTGCCCTGATGTCTCCTGTCTGTCAGAAATCAAGAGTTTCACGTGTTAGAAAAGCAAAGGTGCACTTTGCGATAGGAGCTTCCCGAAAGTAACAACTGTGTTTTCACCAAGAAAGAAAGCCCGAGACCTGCATTCTCGAATGCATATGATTCACTTATCAAAGCCATAAGAAATGTGTGTCCTTATGCTTTCTGTCTTGCAAGAATCAGATTTTTCTCTTGTTAGGAAGGAAAAGTTGCACTTTGCGAGTTGAGCTTCCCCTAAGGAACAAGGTTGTTTTTCACCGAGAAAAAAAGATCCAATCCTGGATTCTCAGATGCATATTATTCACTTACCAAAGCCATAAGAAATGTGTGTCCTTATGCTTTCTGTCTTGCAAGAATCAGCTTTTTCTCTTGTTAGCACGAAAAGTTGCACTTTGCGAGATGAGCTTCCCCTAAGTAACAAGATTGTTTTTCACCGAGACAGAAAGATCCAATCCTGGATTCTCAGATGCATATTATTCACTTATCAAAGCCATAAGAAATATGTGTCCTTTTGCTTTCTGTCTCGCAAGAATCAGATGTTTCTCTTGTTAGCAACGAAAAGTTGCACTTTGCGAGTTGAGCTTCCCCTATGGAACAAAGTTGTTTTTCACCGAGACAGAAAGATCCAATCCTGGATTCTCAGATGCATATGATTCACTTACCGAAGCCATAAGAAATGTGTGTCCTTTTGCTTTCTGTCTTGAAAGAATCAGCTGTTTCTCTTGTTAGCAACGAAAAGTTGCACTTTGCGAGATGAGCTTCCGCTAAGGAACAAAGTTGTTTTTCACCAAGAAAGAAAGATCCAGGCCTGGATTCTCAGATGCATATTATTCACTTACCGAAGCCATAAGAAATGTGTGTCCTGATGCCTTCTGTCTGACAGGAATCGACCGTTTCACTTGTTAGCAAAGCAAAGTTGCACTTGGCTCGTTGAACTTCCCCTAAGAAACAACAGTGCTTTGCATCCAGAAAGAGAGCTCCAGTCCTGGATCCTCTGATGCATGTTATTCACTAGCCAGAGCCATAAGAATACTGTGTCCTGATGCCTTCTGTCTGACAGGAATCGACCGTTTCACTTGTTAGCAAAGCAAAGTTGCACTTGGCTCGTTGAACTTCCCCTAAGAAACAACAGTGCTTTGCATCCAGAAAGAGAGCTCCAGCCTTGGAGTTTTCTATGTATATTATTTACTTTCCAAAACCATAAGAAATATGTGCCCTGATGTCTCCTGTCTGTCAGAAATCAAGAGTTTCACGTGTTAGAAGAGCAAAGGTGCACTTTGCGATAGGAGCTTCCCGTAAGTAACAACTGTGTTTTCACATAGAAAGAAAGCTCCGGACCTGCATTCTCTAATGCAAATGATTCAGTTATCAAAGCCATAAGAAATGTGTGTCCTTATGCTTTCTGTCTTGCAAGAATCAGATGTTACTCTTGTTAGCAACGAAAAGTTGCACTTTGCGAGATGAACTTCCCCTAAGGAACAAACTTGTTTTTCACCGAGAAAGAAAGATCCAGTCCTGGATTCTCAGATGCATATTATTCACTTACCGAAACCATAAGAAATGTGTGTCCTGATGACTTCTGTCTGACAGGAATCGACTTTTTCCCTTGTTAGCAAAGCAAAGTTGCACTTTGCTCGTTGAGATTCACCTAAGGAACAACTCTGCTTTGCATCCAGAAAGAGGGCTCCAGTCCTGGATTCCCTGATGCATGTGATTCACTAACTAGAGCCATAAGAATACTGTGTCCTGATGCCTTCTGTCTGACAGGAATCGACTGTTTCACTTGTTAGCAAAGCAAAGTTGCACTTTGCTCGTTGAACTTCCCCTAAGGAACAACAGTGCTTTGCATCCAGAAAGAGAGCTCCAGTCTTGGATTCTCAGATGCATGTGATTCACTAGCCAGAGCCATAAGAATAGTGTGTCCTGATGCCTTCTGTCTGACAGGAATCGACCCTTTCACTTGTTAGCAAAGCAAAGTTGCACTTTGCTCGTTGAGCTTCCCCTAAGGAACAACGGTGCTTTGCACCGTGAAACCAAGATCCAGCCCTGGAGTTTTAGATGTATATGATTTACTTTCCAAAACCATAAGAAATATGTGCCCTGATGTCTCCTGTCTGTCAGAAATCAAGAGTTTCACGTGTTAGAAGAGCAAAGGTGCACTTTGCGATAGGAGCTTCCCGTAAGTAACAACTGTGTTTTCACCAAGAAAGAAAGCTCCAGACCTGCATTCTCGAATGCATATGATTCACTTATAAAAGCCATAAGAGATGTGTGTCTTTATGCTTTCTGTCTTGCAAGAATCAGATGTTTCTCTGTTAGCAACGAAAAGTTTCACTTTGCGAGTTGAGCTTCCCCTAAGGAACAAAGTTGTTTTTCACCGAGACAGAAAGATCCAGGCCTGGATTCTCAGATGCATATTATTCACTTACAAAAGCCATAAGAAATGTGTGTTCTTATGCTTTCTATCTTGCAAGAATCAGCTGTTTCTCTTGTTAGCAACGAAAAGTTGCACTTTGCGAGATGAGCTTCCCCTAAGGAACAACGTTGTTTTTCACCGAGAAAGAAAGATCCAGTCCTGGATTCTCAGATGCATATGAGAATCTGTCTAAAGCCATAAGAAATATGTGTCCTGATACCTTCTTTCAGGCAGGAATCGACTGTTTCTCTTGTTAGCCGAAAAATGCTACTATTTACAAGCTGAACTTCCCCTAAGGAAAAACTGCGCTTTGCATCCAGAAAGAGGGCTCCAGTCCTGGATTCTCTGATGCATGTGATTCATTAGCCAGACCCCTAAGAATACTGTGTCCTGATGCCTTCTGTCTGACAGGAATCGACTGTTTCACTTGTTAGCAAAGCAAAGTTGCACTTTGCTCGTTGAGCTTCCCCTAAGGAACAACAGTGCTTTGCACAGCGAAAGCAAGCTCCAGCCCTGGAGTTTTAGATGCATATGATTTACTTTCCAAAACCATAAGAAATATGTGCCCTGATGTCTCCTGTCTGTCAGAAATCAAGAGTTTCACGTGTTAGAAGAGCAAAGGTGCACTTTGCGATAGGAGCTTCCTGTACGTAACAACTGTGTTTTCACCAAGAAAGAAAGCTCCAGACCTGCATTCTCGAATGCATATGATTCACTTATCAAAGCCATAAGAAATGTGTGTCCTTATGCCTTCTGTCTGGCAGGAATCAACTCTTACAGTTGTTAACAGAGCATGTGACTATTAGCTGCACTTTGCGAGATGAACTTCCTAAAAGGAGCACCTGTGCTTTTCCCAGAGTAAGAATGCTCCAGGCCTCGATTCTCAGATGCATAGGATTCACTTTCCAAAACCATAAGAAATGTGTTTCTTTATATGTTCTGTCTTGCAGGAACCACATGTTTCTCTTGTTAAAGGACCATGGGAGTTCTATTTGCACTTTGCGAAATGAACTTGCTTCGAGGGGCACTTGTGCTTTTCCCAAATAAGAAAGTTTTAGGCATGGATTATCTGATGCATATAATTCTCTTTCCAAATCCATAAAAAATATGTATCTTGCAGCCTTCTGTCTTGCACGAATCAACCTTGGCACACTTTAGCAGATCATGGGATAGTTATTTGCACTTTGCGAGATGAGCTCCTCTAAAGAACCACTGTGCTTTTCACGGAGAAAGAAAGATTCAGGCCTGGATTCTCAGATGCATATGATTCACTTATCAAAGCCATAAGCCATGTGTGTCCTTATGCCTTCTGTCTTGCAAGAATCAGCTGTTTCTCTTGTTAGCAACGAAAAGTTGTACTGAAAACTGCACATTGAAAAGTTTGCGAGATGAGCTTACCCTAAGGAAAAAGTTGTTTTTCACCGAGAAAGAAAGATCCAGTTCTGGATTCTCAGATGCATATGAGAATCTGTCTAAAGCCATAAGAAATATGTGTCCTGATGCCTTCTGTCTGACAGGAATCGACTGTTTCACTTGTTAGCAAAGCAAAGTTGCATTTTGATCGTTGAGCTTCCCCTAAGGAACAACAGTGCTTTTCACCGTGAAAGCAAGCTCCAGCCCTGGAGTTTTAGATGCATATGATTTACTTTTGAAAACCATAAGAAATATGTGCCCTGAAATATGTTTCCTTGGGCGCAAACATCAACGGCACGTACCACTTTCTTGTCCGGGAAAGTGCCGTTTTTCAGCCCTGAATACCAGACTGATGAAGCCCCCTCACAGGGAAGAGGCTCCCAGGACAGAAAGCGATTGTGCTTTTTTTAGGGGTAATGGGGCCCATCATTGGCACCTGAGAGCCCAAGGCTGCCACCTTTTCCCTGGGTGCAAAGCTTGACGGTGCATACCCTGTGCGGGTCCGGGAAAGGGCCGTTTTTCAGCCCAGAATTCCAGACGGAAGTCGATTCCTCTCTGGGAAAAAGTGTCAGCACAGAAAGCCATTGTGCCTTTTCTAGAGGTAATGGGGTCCCATCTTTAGCACCTGAGAGTCCAAGGCTGCCACCTTTTCCCTGGGCGCAAATGTCGACGGCGCGTGCCACTTGCAAGTCCGGGAATGTGCTGTTTCTCATCCCAGAATTCCAGGCCAGCGAAGATTTCTCCCTGGGAAAAGGTGCAAGGACAGAAAGCGATTGTGCCTTTTCTAGGGTTAATGGGGCACCAAAATTGGAAGCTGAGAGCCCAGGGCTGCCACCTTTTCCCTGGGCACAAAGCTCGATGGTGCGTGCCACATGCGGGTAAGGGAAAGAGCCGTTTTCAGCCCAGAATTCCAGACGAAAGTCAATTCCTCCCTGGGAAAAGATGTCAGGACAGAAAGACATTGTGCCTTTTCTAGGGTTAATGGGGCCCCAAAATTGACACCTGAGAGCCCAAGACTGCCACCTTTTGCCTGGGCGCAATGCTCGAACATGCGTTCCACATGCAGGTCCGGGAAAGTTCCATTTTTCAGCCCAGAATTCCAGACGGATGAAGACTCCTCACAGGGAAGAGGCTCCCAGGACAGAAAGCCATTGTTCCATTTCTAGGGTTAATCGGGCCCCATCATTTGCACCTGAGAGCCCAAGGTTGCCTCCTATACCCTGGGTGCAAAGCTCGACCCTGCGTGCTACGTGAGGGTACAGGAAATTGCCGTTTCTCATTCCAGAATTCCAGACCGATGAAGATTCCTCCCTGGGAAAAGGTGCCAGGACAGGAATGGATTTCTCCTTTTCTAGGAGTAATGGGGACCCATCATTGGCACCTGAGAGCCGAAGGCTGCTAGCTTTTCCCTGAGCGCAAAGCTCGACGGTGCGTGCCACTTGCGGGTCCAGGAATGTGCTGTTTCTCATCCCAGAATTCGGGGCCGATGAAGATTTCTCCCAGGCAAAAGGTGCCAGGACAGAAAGCGATTGTGCCTTTTCTAGGGTTAATGGGGCCCCAAAATTGACACCTGAGAGCCCAAGGCTTCCACCTTTTCCCTGGGCGCAAAGCTTGACGGAGCGTTCCACGTGCAGGTCCGGGAAAGTGCCATTTTTCAGCCCAGAATTCCAGACCAATGAAGATTCCTCAGAGGGAAAAGGTACCAGGAGACAAAGCCATTGTGTATTTTGTAATGCTAATTGGGCCCCATCATTGGCACCTGAGAGCCCAAGGCTGCCACCTTTTCCCTGGGTGCAAAGCTCGACGATGCATACCCTGTGTGGGTCCGGGAAAGGGCCGTTTTTCAGCCCAGAATTCCAGACGGAAGTCAATTCCTCTCAGGGAAAAGGTGTCAGGACAGAAAGCAAGTGTTATTTTTCTAGTGTTAACGAGGCCCCATCATTGGCACCTGAGAGCCCAAGGCTGCCACGTTTTGTCTGGGCGCAAATGTCGACGGCACGTGCCACTTGCGGGTCCGGGGAGGTGCCATTTTTCAGCCCAGAATTCCAGACGGACGAAGATACCTCTCAGGGAAAAGGTGCCAGGTCAGAAATCAATTGTTATTTATCTAGTGTTAACGGGGCCCCATCATTGGCACCTGAGAGCCCAAGGCTGCCACCTTTTCCCTGGGCACAAACATCAACGGCGCGTACCACTTTCTTGTCCGGGAAAGTGCCGTTTTTCAGCCCAGAATTCCAGACGGATGAAGACTCCTCCCAGGGAAGAGGCTCCCAGGACAGAAAGCAATTGTTCCATTTCTAGGGTTAATCGGGCCCCATCATTGGCACCTGAGAGCCCAAGGTTGCCTCCTATACCCTGGGTGCAAAGCTCGACCCTGCATGCTACGTGAGGGTCCCAGAAATTGCCGTTTCTCATTCCAGAATTCCAGACCAATGAAGATTCCTCCCTGGGAAAAGGTGCCAGGACAGAAAGCCATTGTGCCTTTTCTAGGGATAATGGGGCCCCATCATTGGCACCTGAGAGCCCAAGGCTGCCACCTTTTGCCTGGGCACAAAGCTCGACGGTGCGTTCCACTTTCAGGTCTGGGGAAGTGCCGTTTTCAGCCCAGAATTCCAGATGGATGAAAATTCCTCCCAGGGAAAAGGTGCCAGGACAGAAAGCCATTGTGCCTTTTGTAGGGGTAATGGGGCCCCATCATTGGCACCTGAGAGCCCAAGACTGCCACCTTTTCCCTGGACGCAAAGCCCGGCTGTGCATGCCACATGCGGTTTTTTCAGCCCAGAATTCCAGACTAACGATGATTCCTCCCAGGGAAAAGGCATCCAGGACAGAAATCTATTGTGCCTTTTCTAGGGTTAATGCAGCCCCATCATTGACACCTGAGAGCCCAAAGCTGCCACCTTTTCCCTGGCCTCAAAGCTCGACAGTGCAGGCGAGGTGGGGATCTGGGAAAATGCCGGTTTTCAGCCCAGTATTCCAGACGGCCCAAGATTCCTCCCTGGGAAAATGTGCCAGGACAAAAAGCGTTTGTTCCTTTTCTAGGTTAATGGGGCCCCATCATTGGCACCTGAGAGCCCAAGGTGGCTACCTTTTCCCTGGGCTCAAAGATCGACGATGCGTGCCACATGCGGGTAAGGGAAAGTGCCTTTTTTCAGCCCAGAATTCCAGACGGACCAGGATTCCTCCCAGGGAATAGGTGCCAGGACAGAAAGGGATTGTTCCTTTTCTTGGGGTAATGGGGCTCCATCATTGGCAACTCAGAGCCCAAGACTGCCACCTTTTCCCTGGTCTCAAAGCACAACGGAGAGTACCAGGTGCGGGTCAGGGTACGTGCCTTTTTTCAGCCCAGATTTCCAGACTGACGAAGATTCCTCCCAGGGAAAAAGTGCCAGGACAGAAAGCGATTGTTCCAGTTCTAGGGTCAATGGTGCCCCCTCATTGGCACCTGACAGCCCAAGGCTGTCACCTTTTCCCTGGGCTCAAAGCCTGACGGCGCGTGCCACATACCCTTTATTCAGCCCTGAATTCCAGACAGACGATGATTTCTCTCTGGGAGAAACTCGCCAGGACAGAAAGCGATTGTTCCTTTTCTAAGGTTAATGCGGCCCCATCTTTGGCAGCTGAGAGCCCAAGGCTGCCACCTTTACCGTGGGCTCAAAGATCGACGGTGCATGCCAGGTGCAGATCCGGGAAATGCCTTTTTTTATCCCAGAATTCCAGACGGATTAAGATTCCTCCAAGGGAAAAGGTGCCAGGACAGAAACGGATTGTTCCTTTTCTAGGGTTAATGGGGCCCCATCGTTGACACCTGAGAGTCCAAGGCTGCCACCTTTTCCCTGGGCAGAAAGCCCGACGGTGCCTACCACATGCTGTTTTTTAAGTCCAGAATTCCAGAGGGACGATGATTCCTCCCTGGGAAAAGGTGCCAGGACAGAAAGGGATTGTTCCATTTCTAGGTTTAAGGGGCCCCATCATTGGCACCTGAGAGCCCAAGGCTGCCACCTTTTCCCTGGGCACAAAGCTCGACGGAACGTGCCAAGTGCAGGTTTTTTAGCCCAGAATTCAGACGGATGAAGATTCCTGCCAGGGAAAATGTGCCAGGACAGAAAGCGACTGTTACTTTTCTAGTGTTAATGCGGTCGCACTTTTGGCACCTGAGAGCCCAAGGCTGCCACCTTTTCCCTGGGCTCAAAGCTCGATGCAGCGTGCCAAGTGCGGGTCTGGGATAGTGCCGTTTTTGAGCCCAGAATTCCAGACAGACCGAGATTCCTCCCAGGGAATATGTGCTAGCACAGAAAGCGATTGTGCCTTTTCTAGGCGTAATGGGGCCACATCATTGGCACCTGAGAGCCCAAGGCTGCCACCTTTTCCCTGGGCTCAAAGCATGACGGAGCGTGCCAGGTGCAGGTCAGGGAAAGAGCCGTTTATCAACCCGGAATTCCAGGCGGTTTAAGATTCTACCCTGGGATAAAGTGCCAAGACAGAAAGTGATTGTTCCATTTCTAGGTTTAAAGGGCCAAATCATTGGCACATGGCAGCCCAAGGCTGCCGCCTTTCCCCTGGCCTCAAAGCTCGACGGAGTGTGCCAGGTGCGGTTCTGGAAAGCGTAATTTTTCAACCCAGATTTCCAGACGGCCCAAGATTGCTCCCAGGGAAAAGGTGCCAGGACAGAAAGCAATTGTTTCTTTTCTAGGGTTAATGGGGCCCCATCATTGGCACCTGAGTGCCAAAGGCTGCCACCTTTTCCCTGGGCGCAAAGCCCGACGGTGCATGCCACATGCGGTTTTTTCAGCCCAGAATTCCAGACGGACGAGGATTCCTCCCTGGGAAAAGGTGCCAGGGCAGAAAGCTATTGTGCCTTTTCTAAGAAAATGGGGCCCCATCACTGGTAGCTGAGACCCCAAGGCTGCCACCTTTTCCCTGGGCTCAAGCCTCGACGATGCATGCCATGCGCGGGTCCGGCAAATGCAGTTTTTCATCCCCGAATTCCAGATGGATGAAGATTCCTCCCAGGAAAAAGGTGCCAGGACAGAAAGCAATTGCTCCAGGTCTAGGGTTAATGGGGCCCCCTCATTGGCACCTGAGAGGCCAAGGCTGTCACCTTTTCCTGGACGCAAAGCCCGACGGTGCGTGCCATTTGCGGGTTTTTCAGACCAGATTTCCAGACGGATGAAGATTCCTCGCAGGGAAAATGTGCTAGGACAGAAAGCGATTGTTCCTCTTCTAGTGTTAATGGGGCCCCACTTTTGGAACCTGAGAGCCCAAGGCTGCCACCTTTTCCCTGGGCTCAAAGCACAACGGAGCGTGCCAGGTGCGGGTCAGGGAAAGCGTAATTTTTCAGCCCAGATTTCCAGACAAACCAAGATTCCTCCCTGGGAAAACGTGCCAGGACAGAAAGCGTTTGTTCCTTTTCTAGGGTAATGGGGCCCCATCATTAGCACCTGAGAGCCCAAGGCTGCCACCTTTGGGCGCAAAGCCCGACCTTGCGTACCACATGCAGTTTTTTCAGCCCAGAATTCCAGACGGACGATTATTCCTCCCTGGAAAAAACATGCCAGGATAGAAAGCGATTGTGCCTTTTCTAAGGGTATTGGGGCCCCATCATTGACAGCTGAGAGCCCAAGGCTGCCACCTTTTCCCTAGCCTCAAAGCTCGACGGAGCGTGCCAAGTGCGGGTCCGGGACAGTGCTGTTTTTCAGCCCAGAATTCCAGACAGATGAAGATTCCTCCCAGCGAAAAGGTGCCAGGACAGAAAGTGATTGTTCCTTTTCTAGGGTTAATGGGGCCCCATCATTGGCACCTAAGAGCCCAAGACTGCCACCTTTTCACTGGGCGCAAAGCTCGACGGAGCGTGGCAAGTGCGAGTCAGGGAAAGTGCGGTTTTTCAGCCCAGATTTCCAGACGGACGAAGATTCCTCCCAGGGAAAAGGTGCCAGGACAGAAAGCAATTTTTACATTTCTTGGGTTAATGGGGCCCCATCATTGGCACCTGAGAGTCCAAGGCCTCAACATTTTCCCTGGGCGCAAAGCCCGACGGAGCGTGCCAGGTGCAGGTTTTTCAGCCCAGAATTCCAGACGAACCAACATTCCACCAAGGGAAAATGTGCCAGGACAGAAAGCGATTGTTCCTTTTCTAAGGATTAATGGGGCCCCTTCATTGGCACCTGACAGCCCAAGCCTGCCACCTTTTCACTGGGAACAAAGCTCGACGGAGCCTGCCACGTGTGGGTCTGGGAAAGTGCTTTCCATCCTGGCACCTTTTCCCAGGGAGGAATCATCGTCCATCTGGAATTCTGGGCTGAAAAAACCGCATGTGACACACACCGTCGGGCTATGGGCCCAGGGAAAAGGTGGTAGCCTTCGGCTGTCGGGTGTCAAATGATGAGGCCCCATTAGCCCTAGAAAAGGAACAAACGCTTTCTGTCCTGGCACCTTTTCTAGGGAGGAATCTTGGTTTTTCTGGAAATCTGGGCTGAAAAATTACGCTTTCTCAGAACCGCACCTGGCACACTCCGTCGAGCTTTGAGGCCAGGGAAAAGGTGGCAGCCTTGGGCTCTCAGGCGCCAATGATTGGGCGCCTTAAACCCAGAAATGGAAAAATCGCTTTCTGTCTTGGAACTTTATCCCAGGGTAGAATCTTAAACCTCCTGGAATTCTGCGCTGATAAACGGCACTTTCCCTGACCCGCAACTGACACGCTCTGTCGAGCTTTGAGCCCATGGAAGAGGTGGCAGCCTGGGACTCCCTGGTGCCAAATGTGGGGCTGCATTAACATTAGAAAAGGCACAATTGCTTTGTGTCCTGGCACCTTTTCCCTGGGAGGAATCTTCGTCCGTAAGGAATTCTGGGCTGAAACACGGCACTTTCCCTCACCCGCACTTGGCACGCTCCGTTGAGCTTTGAGCCCAGGGAAAAGGTAGCAGCCTTGGGCTCTCAGGTGCCAATGATGGGCCCAATTACTCGTAGAAAAGGCAGAATCGTTTTCTGTCCCAGCACCTTTTCCCTGGGAGGAGTCTTGGGCCATCTGGAATTCTGGGCAGAAAATCGGCACATTCCCGTACCCGCACTTGGCACGCTCCGTCAAGCTTTGGGCCCAGGGAAAAGGTGGCAGCCTTAGGCTCTGAGGTGGCAATGATGGGGCCCCATTACTCCTAGAAAAGGCACAATCCCTTTCTGTCCTGGCACCTTTTCCCTGGGAGGAATCTTGGGCCCTCTGCAATTCTGGGCTGAAAACTGGAACTTTCCCAGACCCACACCTCGCCCGCACTGTCGAGCTTTGAGCCCAGGGAAAAGGTGGCAGCCTTGGGTTCTCAGGTGCCAAAGATGGGTCCGCATTAACCCTAGAAAAAAAAGAATCACTTTCTGTCCTGGCACGATTTCCAAGGGAAGAATGTTCATTTTTCTGAAATTCTGGCTTTAAAAACCTGCATGTGACAGGGACCGTTGGGGTGCTCACCGAGGGAAAAGGTGGCAGCATAGGCTCTCAAGTGCCAATGATGGGGCCCCATAAACCCTAGAAAAGGAACAATCACTTTCTGTCCTGGCACTTTTTTCCCTAGCAGTAATCCTCGTCCATCTGGAATTCTGGGCTGAGAAACGGCACTTTCCCGGACCCCCACCTGGCACACTCCATTGACCTTTGAGCCCAGGGAAAAGGTGACAGCCTTGGGCTGTCATGTGGCAATGAGAGGGCCGCAATTTCCCTAGAACTGGAACAATCGCTTTCTGTCCCGGAACGTTTTCCATATGAGGAATCTTCGTCATTCTGGAAATCTGGGCTGAAAAACAGCATCTACCCTTACCCGCTGCTGGCACACTCCGTCGAGCGTTGAGCCCAGGGAAAAGGTGGCAGCCTTGGGCTATCAGGAGTCAACGAAGGGGCCGTATTAACACAAGAAATGGAACAATCCCTTTCTGTCCTGCCACCTTTTCCCAGGGAGGAATCTTTGTCTGTCTGGAATTCTGAGCTTAAAAAAGAGCATGTGGCATGCACCGTCCAGCTTTGCGCCCAGGGAAAAAATGGGGGCCTTGGACTCTCAGGTGCCAATGATGGGGCCCCATTAACCCAAGAAATGTAAAAATCGCTTTCTGTCCTGACACCTTTTCCATGGGAGTAATCTTCATCCGTCTGGAATTCTGGGATGAAAATCGGCACTTTCCTGGACCATCGAGCTTTGCGACCAGGGAATAGGTGGCAGTCTTGGGCTCTCAGGTGCCAATGATGGGGCCCCATTACCTTTACAAAATACACAATGGCTTTGTGTCCTGGCACCTTTTCCCTCTGAGGAATCTTCATCGGTCTGAAATTCTGGGCTGAAAAAACGGCACTATCCCTGACCCGCACAACTATGCACCGTCGAGTATTGCAACCTGGGTAAAGGTGGCAGCTTTGGGCTCTCACGTGCCAATGATGGAGCCCAATTACCCCTAGAAAAAGAACAATCGCTTTCTGTCCTGGCACCTTTTCCCTGGGAGGAATCTTGATCGGTCTGGAATTCTGGGCTGAAAACGGCTCTTTCCCTTACCCGCATGTGGCACGCACCGTCAAGCTTGCGCCCAGGGAAAAAGTGGCAGTCTTGGGCTCTGAGGTGCCAATGATGGGACCCCATTACCTTTACAGAATGGTCAATGGCTTTGTGTCCTGGTAACTTTTCCCTGGGAGGAATCTTCATTGGTCTGGAATTCTGGACTGAAAAATGCCACATTCCCAGACCCTCACGTAGCATGCACCGTCGAGCGTCACGCCAAGGGTAAAGGAGGCTGCCTTGGGCTCTCAGGTGCCAATGATGGGGCCCCATTAAGACTAGAAAAGACACAATGGCTTTCAGTCCTGGCAGCTTTTCCCTGGGAGAAATCTTCGTCCGTCTGGAATTCTGGGCTGAGAAACTGAACTTTCCCTGACCCGCAGAAGGTATGCACGGTCAAGTTTGCGCCCAGGGAAAAATTGGAAGCCTTAGGCTCTCGGGTTCCAATGATGGGGGCCCCATTAACCCTAGAAAAGGTCCAATCCCCTTCTGTCCTGGCTCGTTTTCCCAGGAAGGAATCGTTATCGGTCTGGAATTCTGCACTGAGAAACGGCACATTCCCTGACCTGCACGTGGCATGCACGGTCTAGCTTTGCGCCCAGGACAATGGTGGAACCCTTGGGCTCTCGGGTTCCAATGATGGGGCCCCATTAACCCTAGAAAAGATACAATTGCTTTGTCCTGGCACTTTTTCCCAGGGAGGAATAATCGGTCGTCTGGAATTCTGGGATGAAAAATGGCACTTTCCCTTACCCGCACCTGGCACGCACGGTTGAGATTTGCGCCCAGGGAAAAGGTGGCATCCTTGGGCTTCTCAGCTGACAATGATGGGGCCCCAATAACCCTAGAAAAGGCACAATCCCTTTCTATCCTGACCGCCTTTCCCTGGGAGGAATCTCCATCCGTCTGGAATTCTGGCTGAAAATCGGCACTTTCCTGGACCCGCACAAATATGCACCATCGAGCTTTGAACCCAGGGAATAGGTGGCAGCCTTGGGCTCTCAGGTGCCAATGATGGGGCACCATTACCCCTAGAAAAAGAAGAATGGCTTTCTGTCCTGGCACCTTTTCCCAGGGAGGCATCTTCATCGGTTTGGAATTCTGGTCTGAGAATCGGCACTTTCCTGGGCCCGCAAGTGGAATGCACCGTCGAGCTTTGAACCTAGGCAAAAGGTGGCAGCCTTGGGCTCTCAGGTGCCAATGATGGGGCCCCATTACCCCTAGAAAAAGAACAATCACTTTCTGTCCTGGCACCTTTTCCCTGGGAGGAATCTTCATTGGTCTGGAATTCTGGGATGAAAACGGCTCTTTCCCTTACCTGCATGTGGAACGCACCGTCGAGCTTTGCGCCTATGGAAAAGGTGGCAGTCCTGGGCTCTCAGCTGCCAATTTTTGGGCCCCATTAACCCTAGAAAAGGCACAATCGCTTTCTGTCCTGGCACCTTTTCCCAGGGAGAAATCTTCGCTGGCCTGGAATTCTGGGATGAGAAACGGCACATTCCCGGACTTGCAAGTGGTACGCGCCGTCGACATTTGCGTCCAGGGAAAAGGTGGCAGCCTTGGGCTCTCAGGTGCCAAAGATGAGGCCCCATTACCCCTAGAAAAGGCACAATGGCTTTCTGTCCTGACACCTTTTCCCAGAGAGGAATCGACTTCCGTCTGGAATTCTGGGCTGAAAAATGGCATTTTCCCGGACCCGCACGTGGAACGCTCCGTCGAGCTTTGCGCCCAGGGAAAAGGTGGCAGCCTTGGGCTCTCAGGTGTCAATTTTGGGGCCCCATTAACCCTAGAAAAGGCACAATTGCTTTCTGTCCTGGCACCTTTTCCCTGGGAGAAATCTTCATCGGCCTCGAATTCTGGGATGAGAAACAGCACATTCCTGGACCCCCTTGTGGCACGCACCGTCGAGCTTTGCGCTCAGGGAAAAGGTTGCAGCCTTCGGCTCTCAGGTGTCAATGATGGGTCCCCATTACTCCTAGAAAAGGAGAAATCCATTCCTGTCCTGGCACCTTTTCCCAGGGAGGAATCTTCATCGGTCTGGAATTCTGGAATGAGAAACGGCAATTTCCCGGACCCTCACGTAGCACTCATGGTCGAGCTTTGCGCCCAGGGTATAGGAGGCAACCTTGGGCTCTCAGGTGCCAATGATGGGGCCCGATTAACCCTAGAAATGGAACAATGGCTTTCTGTCCTGGGAGCCTCTTCCCTGTGAGGAGTCTTCATCCGTCTGGAATTCAGAGCTGAAAAACGGCACTTTCCCGGACAAGATAGTGGCACGTGCCGTTGATGTTTACGCCCACGGAAAAGGTGGCAGCCTTGAACTCTCAGGTGCCAATGATGGGGCACCATTGACTCTAGGAAAGGACAATTCGATTTCTGACCTGGCACCTTTTCCCTGGGAGGTGTCTTCGTCCGTCTGGAATTCTGGGCTGAAAAATGGCACGTCCCCGAACCCGCATGTGGCACGCACTGTCGACATTTGCGCCCAGGGAAAAGGTGGTAGCCTTGGGCTCTCAGGTGCCAATGATGGGGCCCCGTTAACACTAGAAAAATAACTTTTTCTTTCTGTCCTGGCACTATTTCCCAGGGAGGAATCTTCATTGGTCTGGAAATCTGGGTTCAAAAATGGCACTGCCCCAAACCCGCACAAGGTACACACCGTCGAGCTTTGCGCCCAGGGAAAAGGGGGCAGCCTTGGGCTCTCAGGTGCCAATGATGGTGCCCCATTACCCCTACAAAAGGCACAATGGCTTTCTGTCCTGGCACCTTTTCCCAGGGAGGAATCTTCATCGGTTTGGAATTCTGGGATGAGAATCGGCACTTTCCCTTACCCGCAAGTGGAACGCACCATCGAGCTTTGCGTCCAGGGAAAAGGTGGCAGTCTTGGGCTCAGGTGCCAATGATGGTGCCCCATTACCTTTACAAAAAGCACAATGGCTTTCTGTCCTGGCACCTTTTCCCTGGGAGGAGTCTTTATTGGTCTGGAATTCTGGGCTGTAAAATGGCACTTTCTGGGACCAGCATGTGGCACACACTGTCGTGCTTTGCGTCCAGGAAAAAGGAGGCAACCTCTGGCTCTCAGATGCCAATGACGGGCCCCCATTAACACTAGAAATGGAACAATCGCTTTCTGTCCTGGGAGCCCTTTTCCTGGGGGGAGTCGTCATCCGTCTGGAATCCTGGGCTAAAAAAAGCACTTTCTCTGACCTGCACGTGGCAGGCACCATCAAGCTTTGTGCCCAGAGAAAAGGTGGCAGCCTTGGGCTCTCAGGTGCCAATGATGGGGCCCCGTTAACACTAGAAAAATAACAGTTGCTTTCTGTCCTGGCACCTTTTCCCAGGGAGGAATCTTCGTCCGTCTGGAAATCTGGGTTCAAAAATGGCACTGCCAAAACCCGCACAAGGTACACACCGTCGAGCTTTGCGCCCAGGGTAAAGGGGGCAGCCTTGAGCTCTCAGGTGCCAATGATGGGGCCCCATTACCCCTAGAAAAAGAACAATGGCTTTCTGTCCTGGCACCTTTTCCCTGGGAGGAATCATCATTGGTCTGGAATTCTGGGCTGAAAACGGCTCTTTCCCTTACCCGCATGTGGCACGCACCGTCGAGCTTTGCGGCCAGGGAAAAGGTGGCAGCCCTGGGCTCTCAGCTGCCAATTTTTGGGCCCCATTAACCCTAGAAAAGGCACAATCGCTTTCTGTCCTGGCACCTTTTCCCAGGGAGAAATCTTTGCTGGCCTGGAATTCTGGGATGAGAAACGGCACATTCCCGGACTTGCAAGTGGCACGCGCCATCGGCATTTGCGTCCAGGGAAAAGGTGGCAGCCTTGGGCTCTCTGGTGCCAAAGATGAGGCCCCATTACCCCTAGAAAAGGCACAATGGCTTTCTGTCCTGACACCTTTTCCCAGAGAGGAATCGACTTCCGTCTGGAATTCTGGGCTGAAAAACGGCCCTTTCCCGGACCCGCACAGGGTATGCACCGTCGAGCTTTGCACCCAGGGAAAAGGTGGCAGCCTTGGGCTCTCAGGTGCCAATGATGGGGCCCAATTAGCATTACAAAATACACAATGGCTTTGTCTCCTGGTACCTTTTCCCTCTGAGGAATCTTCATAGGTCTGGAATTCTGGGCTGAAAAATGGCACTTTCCCGGACCCGCACGTGGACCGCTCCGTCGAGCTTTGCGCCCAGGGAAAAGGTGGCAGCCTTGGGCTCTCAGGTGTCAATTTTGGGGCCCCATTAAGCCTAGAAAAGGCACAATTGCTTTCTGTCCTGGCACCTTTTCCCTGGGAGAAATCTTCATCGGCCTCGAATTCTGGGATGAGAAACAGCACATTCCTGGACCCGCAAGTGGCACGCACCGTCGAGCTTTGCACTCAAGGAAAAGGTTGCAGCCTTCGGCTCTCAGGTGTCAATGATGGAGCCCCGTTAACCCTAGAAAAGGAACAATCGCTTTCTGTCCTGGCACCTTTTCCCAGGGAGGAATCTTCATCGGTCTGGAATTCTGGAATGAGAAACGGCAATTTCCCGGACCCTCACATAGCACACATGGTCGAGCTTTGCGCCCAGGGTATAGGAGGCAACCTTGGGCTCTCAGGTGCCAATGATGGAGCCGGATTAACCCTAGAAATGGAACAATGGCTTTCTGTCCTGGGAGCCTCTTCGCTGTGAGGAGTCTTCATCAGTCTGGAATTCAGGGCTGAAAAACGGCACTTTCCCGGACAAGAAAGTGGCACGTGCCGTTGATGTTTGCGCCCACGGAAAAGGTGGCAGCCTTGAACTCTGAGGTGCCAATGATGGGGCACCATTGACCCTAGGAAAGGACAATTCGATTTCTGACTTGGCACCTTTTCCCTGGTAGGTGTCTTCGTCCGTCTGGAATTCTGGGCTGAAAAATGGCACTTCCTCGGACCCGCAAGTGGCACGCGCCGTCGACATTTGCGCCCAGGCAAAAGGTGGCAGCCTTGGGCTCTCAGGTGCCAATGATGGGGCCCCATTACCCCTAGAAAAAGAACAATCGCTTTCTGTCCTGGCACCTTTTCCCTGGGAGGAATCTTCATTGGTCTGGAATTCTGGGCTGAAAACGGCTCTTTCCCTTACCCGCATGTGGCACGCACCGTCGAGCTTTGCGGCCAGGGAAAAGGTGGCAGCCCTGGGCTCTCAGCTGCCAATTTTGGGGCCCCATTAACCCTAGAAAAGGCACAATCGCTTTCTGTCCTGGCACCTTTTCCCAGGGAGAAATCTTCGCTGGCCTGGAATTCTGGGATGAGAAACGGCACATTCCCGGACTTGCAAGTGGCACGCGCCGTCGACATTTGCGTCCAGGGAAAAGGGGGCAGCCTTGGGCTCTCAGGTGCCAATGATGGGGCACCATTACCCCTACAAAAGGCACAATGGCTTTCTGTCCTGGCACCTTTTCCCAGGGAGGAATCTTCATCGGTTTGGAATTCTGGTCTGAGAATCGGCACTTTCCCTTACCCGCAAGTGGAACGCACCATCGAGCTTTGCGTCCAGGGAAAAGGTGGCAGTCTTGGGCTCTCAGGTGCCAATGATGGGGCCCCATTACCTTTACAAAAACACAATGGCTTTCTGTCCTGGCACCTTTTCCCTGGGAGGAGTCTTCATTGGTCTGGAATTCTGGGCTGTAAAATGGCACTTTCTGGGACCAGCACGTGGCACGCACTGTCGTGCTTTGCGCCCAGGGAAAAGGAGGCAACCTCTGGCTCTCAGATGCCAATGACGGGCCCCCATTAACACTAGAAATGGAACAATCGCTTTCTGTCCTGGGAGCCCTTTCCCTGGGAGGAGTCGTCAGCCGTCTGGAATCCTGGGCTGAACAAAGCACTTTCTCTGACCTGCACGTGGCAGGCACCATCTAGCTTTGTGCCCAGGGAAAAGGTGGCAGCCTTGGGCTCTCAGGTGCCAATGATGGGGCCCCGTTAACACTAGATAAATAACAATCGTTTTCTGTCCTGGCACCTTTTCCCTGGGAGGAATTTTCGTCCGTCTGGAATTCTGGGCTGAAAAACGGCACTTCCCCGGACCCGCAAGTGGAACGCACCGTCGAGCTTTGTGCCCAGGCAAAAGGTGGCAGCCTTGGGCTCTCAGGTGCCAATGATGGGGCCCCATTACCCCTAGAAAAAGAGCAATGGCTTTCTGTCCTGGCACCTTTTCCCAAAGAGGGATCTTCATCGGTTTGGAATTCTGGTCTGAGAATCGACACTTTCCTGGACCCGCAAGTGGAACGCACCGTCGAGCTTTGAGCCTAGGCAAAAGGTGGCAGCCTTGGGCTCTCAGGTGCCAATGATGGGGCCCCATTACCCCTAGAAAAAGAACAATCGCTTTCTGTCCTGGCACCTTTTCCCAGGGAGGACTCTTCATCGGTCTGGAATTCTGGTCTGAGAATGGGCACTTTCCTGGACCCGCAAGTGAAATGCACCGTCGAGCTTTGCGCCCAGGGAAAAGGGGGCAGCCTTGGGCTCTCAGCTGCCAATGATGGTGCCCCATTACCCCTAGAAAAAGAACAATGGCTTTCTGTCCTGGCACCTTTTCCCAGGGAGGAATCTTCATCGGTTTGGAATTCTGGGATGAGAATCGGCACTTTCCTGGACCCGCAAGTGGAACGCACCATCGAGCTTTGCGTCCAGGGAAAAGGTGGCAGTCTTGGGCTCTCAGGTGCCAATGGTGGGGCCCCATTACCTTTAGAAAAAGCACAATGGCTTTCTGTCCTGGCACCTTTTCCCTGGGAGGAGTCTTCATTGGTCTGGAATTCTGGGCTGTAAAATGGCACTTTCTGGGACTAGCACGTGGCACGCACTGTCGTGCTTTGCGCCCAGGGAAAAGGAGGCAACCTCTGGCTCTCAGATGCCAATGACGGGCTCCCATTAACACTAGAAATGGAACAATCGCTTTCTGTCCTGGGAGCCCTTTCCCTGGGAGGAGTCGTCATCCGTCTGGAATCCTGGGCTGAACAAAGCACTTTCTCTGACCTGCACGTGGCAGGCACCATCTAGCTTTGCACCCAGGGAAAAGGTGGCAGCCTTGGGCTCTCAGGTGCCAACGATGGGTCCCTGTTAACACTAGATAAATAACAATAGCTTTCTGTCCTGGCACCTTTTCCCTGGGAAGAATTTTCTTCCGTCTGGAATTCTGGGCTGAAAAACGGCACTTCCCCGGACCTGCAAGTGGAACGCACCGTCGAGCTTTGTGCCCAGGAAAAAGGTGGCAGCCTTGGGCTCTCAGGTGCCAATGATGGGGCCCCATTACCCCTAGAAAAAGAACAATCGCTTTCTGTCCTGGCACCTTTTCCCTGGGAGGAATCTTCATTGGTCTGGAATTCTGGGCTGAAAACGGCTCTTTCCCTTACCCGCATGTGGCACGCACCGTCGAGCTTTGTGCCCAGGGAAAAGGTTGCAGCCCTGGGCTCTCAGCTGCCAATTTTTGGGCCCCATTAACCCTAGAAAAGGCACAATCGCTTTCTGTCCTGGCACCTTTTCCCAGGGAGAAATCTTTGCTGGCCTGGAATTCTGGGATGAGAAACGGCACATTCCCGGACTTGCAAGTGGCACGCGCCGTCGACATTTGCGTCCAGGGAAAAGGTGGCAGCCTTGGGCTCTCAGGTGCCAAAGATGAGGCCCCATTACCCCTAGAAAAAGCACAATGGCTTTCTGTCCTGACACCTTTTCCCAGAGAGGAATCGACTTCCGTCTGGAATTCTGGGCTGAAAAACGGCCCTTTCCCGGACCCGCACAGGGTATGCACCGTCGAGCTTTGCACCCAGGGAAAAGGTGGCAGCCTTGGGCTCTAAGGTGCCAATGATGGGGCCCAATTAGCATTACAAAATACACAATGGCTTTGTCTCCTGGTACCTTTTCCCAGGGAGAAATCTTCATCGGCCTCGAATTCTGGGATGAGAAACAGCACATTCCTGGACCCACAAGTGGCACGCACCGTTGAGTTTTGCGCTCAAGGAAAAGGTTGCAGCCTTCGGCTCTCAGGTGTCAATGATGGAGCCCCGTTAACCCTAGAAAAGGAACAATCGCTTTCTGTCCTGGCACCTTTCCCAGGGAGGAATCTTCATCGGTCTGGAATTCTGGAATGAGAAACGGCAATTTCCCGGACCCTCACGTAGCACGCATGGTCGAGCTTTGCGCCCAGGGTATAGGAGGCAACCTTGGCCTCTCAGGTGCCAATGATGGAGCCGGATTAACCCTAGAAATGGAACAATGGCTTTCTGTCCTGGGAGACTCTTCCCTGTGAGGAGTCTTCATCCGTCTGGAATTCAGGGCTGAAATACGGCACTTTCCCGGACAAGAAAGTGGCACGTGCCGTTGATGTTTGCGCCCACGGAAAAGGTGGCAGCCTTGAACTCTCAGGTGCCAATGATGGGGCACCATTGACTCTAGGAAAGGACATTTCGATTTCTGACCTGGCACCTTTTACCTGGTAGGTGTCTTCGTCCGTCTGGAATTCTGGGTTGAAAAATGGCACTTCCCCGAACCCGCAAGTGGCACGTGCCGTCGACATTTGCGCCCAGGCAAAAGGTGGCAGCCTTGGGCTCTCAGGTGCCAATGATGGGGCCCCGTTAACACTAGAAAAATAACATTTGCTTTCTATCCTGGCACCATTTCCCAGGGAGGAATCTTCATCCGTCTGGAAATGTGGGTTCAAAATTGGCACTGCCCCAAACCCGCACAAGGTACACACCGTCGAGCTTTGCGCCCAGGGAAAAGGGGGCAGCCTTGGGCTCTCAGCTGCCAATGATGGTGCCCCATTACCCCTACAAAAGGCACAATGGTTTTCTGTCCTGGCACCTTTTCCCAGGGAGGAATCTTCATTGGTCTGGAATTCTGGGCTGTAAAATGGCACTTTCTGGGACCAGCACGTGGCACACACTGTCGTGCTTTGCGTCCAGGAAAAAGGAGGCAACCTCTGGCTCTCAGATGCCAATGACGGGCCCCCATTAACACTAGAAATGGAACAATCGCTTTCTGTCCTGGGAGCCCTTTCCCTGGGAGGAGTCGTCATCCGTCTGGAATCCTGGGCTGAACAAAGCACTTTCTCTGACCTGCACGTGGCAGGCACCATCTAGCTTTGTGCCCAGGGAAAAGGTGGCAGCCTTGGGCTCTCAGGTGCCAATGATGGGTCCCTGTTAACACTAGAAAAATAACACTTGCTTGCTGTCCTGGCACCTTTTCCCAGGGAGGAATCTTCGTCCGTCTGGAAATCTGGGTTCAAAAATGGCACTGCCCCAAACCCGCACAAGGTACACACCGTCGAGCTTTGCGCCCAGGGAAAAGGGGGCAGCCTTGAGCTCTCAGGTGCCAGTGATGGTGCCCCTTTACCCCTACAAAAGGCACAATGGCTTTCTGTCCTGGCACCTTTTCCCAGGGAGGAATCTTCATCGGTTTGGAATTCTGGTCTGAGAATCGGCACTTTCTCTTACCCGCAAGTGGAACGCACCATCGAGCTTTGCGTCCAGGGAAAAGGTGGCAGTCTTGGGCTCTCAGGTGCCAATGATGGGGCCCCATTACCTTTACAAAAAGCACAATGGCTTTCTGTCCTGGCACCTTTTCCCTGGGAGGAGTCTTCATTGGTCTGGAATTCTGGGCTGTAAAATGGCACTTTCTGGGACCAGCACGTGGCACGCACTGTCGTGCCTTACGCCCAGGGAAAAGGAGGCAACCTCTGGCTCTCAGATGCCAATGACGGGCCCCCATTAACACTAGAAACGGAACAATCGCTTTCTGTCCTGGGAGCCCTTTCCCTGGGAGGAGTCGTCAGCCGTCTGGAATCCTGGGCTGAACAAATGTCTTTCTCTGACCTGCACGTGGCAGGAACCATCTAGCTTTGCGCCCAGGGAAAAGGTGGCAGCCTTGGGCTCTCAGCTGCCAACGATGGGTCCCCGTTAACACTAGATAAATAACAATCGCTTTCTGTCCTGGCACCTTTTCCCAGGGAGGAATTTTTGTCCGTCTGGAATTCTGGGCTGAAAAACGGCACTTCCCCGGACCTGCAAGTGGAACGCACCGTCGAGCTTTGTGCCCAGGCAAAAGGTGGCAGCCTTGGGCTCTCAGGTGCCAATGATGGGGCCCCATTACCCCTAGAAAAAGAACAATGGCTTTCTGTCCTGGCACCTTTTCCCTGGGAGGAATCATCATTGGTCTGGAATTCTGGGCTGAAAACGGCTCTTTCCCTTACCCGCATGTGGCACGCACCGTCGAGCTTTGCGGCCAGGGAAAAGGTGGCAGCCCTGGGCTCTCAGCTGCCAATTTTTGGGCCCCATTAACCTTAGAAAAGGCACAATCGCTTTCTGTCCTGGCACCTTTTCCCAGGGAGAAATCTTCGCTGGCCTGGAATTCTGGGATGAGAAACGGCACATTCCCGGACTTGCAAGTGGCACGCGCCATCGGCATTTGCGTCCAGGGAAAAGGTGGCAGCCTTGGGCTCTCAGGTGCCAAAGATGAGGCCCCATTACCCCTAGAAAAGGCACAATGGCTTTCTGTCCTGACACCTTTTCCCAGAGAGGAATCGACTTCCGTCTGGAATTCTGCGCTGAAAAACGGCCCTTTCCCGGACCCGCACAGGGTATGCACCGTCGAGCTTTGCACCCAGGGAAAAGGTGGCAGCCTTGGGCTCTCAGGTGCCAATGATGGGGCCCAATTAGCATTACAAAATACACAATGGCTTTGTCTCCTGGTACCTTTTCCCTCTGAGGAATCTTCATAGGTCTGGAATTCTGGGCTGAAAAATGGCACTTTCCCGGACCCGCACGTGGAACGCTCCGTCGAGCTTTGCGCCCAGGGAAAAGGTGGCAGCCTTGGGCTCTCAGGTGTCAATTTTGGGGCCCCGTTAAGCCTAGAAAAGGCACAATTGCTTTCTGCCCTGGCACCTTTTCCCTGGGAGAAATCTTCATCGGCCTCGAATTCTGGGATGAGAAACAGCACATTCCTGGACTCGCAAGTGGCACGCACCATTGAGCTTTGCACTCAAGGAAAAGGTTGCAGCCTTCGGCTCTCAGGTGTCAATGATGGAGCCCTGTTAACCCTAGAAAAGGAACAATCGCTTTCTGTCCTGGCACCTTTTCCCAGGGAGGAATCTTCATCGGTCTGGAATTCTGGAATGAGAAACGGCAATTTCCCGGACCCTCACGTAGCACGCATGGTCGAGCTTTGCGCCCAGGGTATAGGAGGCAACCTTGGGCTCTCAGGTGCCAATGATGGAGCCGGATTAACCCTAGAAATGGAACAATGGCTTTCTGTCCTGGGAGCCTCTTCGCTGTGAGGAGTCTTCATCAGTCTGGAATTCAGGGCTGAAAAACGGCACTTTCCCGGACAAGAAAGTGGCACGTGCCGTTGATGTTTGCGCCCACGGAAAAGGTGGCAGCCTTGAACTCTCAGGTGCCAATGATGGGGCACCATTGACCCTAGGAAAGGACAATTCGATTTCTGATTGGCACCTTTTCCCTGGTAGGTGTCTTCGTCCGTCTGGAATTCTGGGCTGAAAAATGGCACTTCCCCGAACCCGCAAGTGGCACGCGCCGTCAACATTTGCGCCCAGGCAAAAGGTGGCAGCCTTGGGCTCTCAGGTGCCAATGATGGGGCCCCGTTAACACTAGAAAAATAACATTTGCTTTCTGTCCTGGCACCTTTTCCCAGGGAGGAATCTTCATCCGTCTGGAAATCTGGGTTCAAAATTGGCACTGCCCCAAACCCGCACAAGGTACACACCGTCGAGCTTTGCGCCCAGGGAAAAGGGGGCAGCCTTGGGCTCTCAGGTGCCAATGATGGTGCCCCATTACCCCTACAAAAGGCACAATGACTTTCTGTCCTGGCACCTTTTCCCAGGGAGGAATCTTCATCGGTTTGGAATTCTGGTCTGAGAATCGGCACTTTCCTGGACCCGCAAGTGGAACGCACCATCGAGCTTTGCGTCCAGGGAAAAGGTGGCAGTCTTGGGCTCTCAGGTGCCAATGATGGGGCCCCATTACCTTTACAAAAAGCACAATGGCTTTCTGTCCTGGCACCTTTTCCCTGGGAGGAGTCTTCATTGGTCTGGAATTCTGGGCTGTAAAATGGCACTTTCTGGGACCAGCACGTGGCACACACTGTCGTGCTTTGCGTCCAGGGAAAAGGAGGCAACCTCTGGCTCTCAGATGCCAATGACGGGCCCCCATTAACACTAGAAATGGAACAATCACTTTCTGTCCTGGGAGCCCTTTCCCTGGGAGGAGTCGTCATCCGTCTGGAATCCTGGGCTGAACAAAGCACTTTCTCTGACCTGCACGTGGCAGGCACCATCAAGCTTTGTGCCCAGGGAAAAGGTGGCTGCCTTGGGCTCTCAGGTGCCAATGATGGGGCCCAATTAGCATTACAAAATAGACAATGGCTTTGTCTCCTGGTACCTTTTCCCTCTGAGGAATCTTCATAGGTCTGGAATTCTGGGCTGAAAAATGGCACTTTCCGGGACCCGCACGTGGAACGCTCCGTCGAGCTTTGCGCCCAGGGAAAAGGTGGCAGCCTTGGGCTCTCAGGTGTCAATTTTGGGGCCCCATTAACCCTAGAAAAGGCACAATTGCTTTCTGCCCTGGCACCTTTTCCCTGGGAGAAATCATCAGCCTCGAATTCTGGGATGAGAAACAGCACATTCCTGGACCCGCAAGTGGCACGCACCGTCGAGCTTTGCGCTCAGGGAAACGGTTGCAGCCTTCGGCTCTCAGGTGTCAATGATGGAGCCCCACTAACCCTAGAAAAAGAACAATCCCTTTCTGTCCTGACACCTTTTCCCAGGGAGGAATCTCCATCGGTCTGGAATTCTGGAATGAGAAACGGCAATTTCCCGGACCCTCACGTAGCACGCATGGTCGAGCTTTGTGCCCAGGGTATAGGAGGCAACCTTGGGCTCTCAGGTGCCAATGATGGGGCCCGATTAACCCTAGAAATGGAACAATCGCTTTCTGTCCTGGGAGCCTCTTCGCTGTGAGGAGTCTTCATCCGTCTGGAATTGTGGGCTGAAAAACTGCACTTTCCCGGACAAGAAAGTGGCACGTGCCGTTGATGTTTGCGCCCACGGAAAAGGTGGCAGCCTTGAACTCTGAGGTGCCAATGATGGGGCACCATTGACCCTAGAAAAGGACAATTCGATTTCTGACCTGGCACCTTTTCCCTGGGAGGTGTCTTCGTCCGTCTGGAATTCTGGGCTGAAAAATGGCACTTCCTCGGACCCGCAAGTGGCACGCGCCGTTGACATTTGCGCCCAGGCAAAAGGTGGCAGCCTTGGGCTCTCAGGTGCCAATGATGGGGCCCCGTTAACACTAGAAAAATAACAGTTGATTTCTGTCCTGGCACCTTTTCCCAGGGAGGAATCATCGTCCGTCTGGAAATCTGAGTTCAAAAATAGCACTGCCCAAACCCGCACAAGTTACACACCGTCGAGCTTTGCGCCCAGGGAAAAGGGGGCAGCCTTGGGCTCTCAGGTGCCAATGATGGTGCCCCATTACCCCTACAAAAGGCACAATGGCTTTCTGTCCGGGCACCTTTTCCCAGGGAGGAATTTTCGCCCGTCTGGAATTCTGGGCTGAAAAACGGCACTTCCCCGGACCTGCAAGTGGAACGCACCGTCGAGCTTTGTGCCCAGGCAAATGGTGGCAGCCTTGGGCTCTCAGGTGCCAATGATGGGGCCCCATTACCCCTAGAAAAAGAACAATCGCTTTCTGTCCTGGCACCTTTTCCCTGGGAGGAATCTTCATTGGTCTGGAATTCTGGGCTGAAAACGGCTCTTTCACTTACCCGCATGTGGCACGCACCGTCGAGCTTTGCGGCCAGGGAAAAGGTGGCAGCCCTGGGCTCTCAGCTGCCAATTTTGGGGCCCCATTAACCCTAGAAAAGGCACAATCGCTTTCTGTCCTGGCACCTTTTCCCAGGGAGAAATCTTCGCTGGCCTGGAATTCTGGGATGAGAAACGGCACATTCCCGGACTTGCAAGTGGCACGCGCCGTCGACATTTGCGTCCAGGGAAAAGGGGGCAGCCTTGGGCTCTCAGGTGCCAATGATGGGGCACCATTACCCCTACAAAAGGCACAATGGCTTTCTGTCCTGGCACCTTTTCCCAGGGAGGAATCTTCATCGGTTTGGAATTCTGGTCTGAGAATCGGCACTTTCCCTTACCCGCAAGTGGAACGCACCATCGAGCTTTGCGTCCAGGGAAAAGGTGGCAGTCTTGGGCTCTCAGGTGCCAATGATGGGGCCCCATTACCTTTACAAAAACACAATGGCTTTCTGTCCTGGCACCTTTTCCCTGGGAGGAGTCTTCATTGGTCTGGAATTCTGGGCTGTAAAATGGCACTTTCTGGGACCAGCACGTGGCACGCACTGTCGTGCTTTGCGCCCAGGGAAAAGGAGGCAACCTCTGGCTCTCAGATGCCAATGACGGGCCCCCATTAACACTAGAAATGGAACAATCGCTTTCTGTCCTGGGAGCCCTTTCCCTGGGAGGAGTCGTCAGCCGTCTGGAATCCTGGGCTGAACAAAGCACTTTCTCTGACCTGCACGTGGCAGGCACCATCTAGCTTTGTGCCCAGGGAAAAGGTGGCAGCCTTGGGCTCTCAGGTGCCAATGATGGGGCCCCGTTAACACTAGATAAATAACAATCGTTTTCTGTCCTGGCACCTTTTCCCTGGGAGGAATTTTCGTCCGTCTGGAATTCTGGGCTGAAAAACGGCACTTCCCCGGACCCGCAAGTGGAACGCACCGTCGAGCTTTGTGCCCAGGCAAAAGGTGGCAGCCTTGGGCTCTCAGGTGCCAATGATGGGGCCCCATTACCCCTAGAAAAAGAGCAATGGCTTTCTGTCCTGGCACCTTTTCCCAAAGAGGGATCTTCATCGGTTTGGAATTCTGGTCTGAGAATCGGCACTTTCCTGGACCCGCAAGTGGAACGCACCGTCGAGCTTTGAGCCTAGGCAAAAGGTGGCAGCCTTGGGCTCTCAGGTGCCAATGATGGGGCCCCATTACCCCTAGAAAAAGAACAATCGCTTTCTGTCCTGGCACCTTTTCCCAGGGAGGACTCTTCATCGGTCTGGAATTCTGGTCTGAGAATGGGCACTTTCCTGGACCCGCAAGTGAAATGCACCGTCGAGCTTTGCGCCCAGGGAAAAGGGGGCAGCCTTGGGCTCTCAGCTGCCAATGATGGTGCCCCATTACCCCTAGAAAAAGAACAATGGCTTTCTGTCCTGGCACCTTTTCCCAGGGAGGAATCTTCATCGGTTTGGAATTCTGGGATGAGAATCGGCACTTTCCTGGACCCGCAAGTGGAACGCACCATCGAGCTTTGCGTCCAGGGAAAAGGTGGCAGTCTTGGGCTCTCAGGTGCCAATGGTGGGGCCCCATTACCTTTAGAAAAAGCACAATGGCTTTCTGTCCTGGCACCTTTTCCCTGGGAGGAGTCTTCATTGGTCTGGAATTCTTGGCTGTAAAATGGCACTTTCTGGGACTAGCACGTGGCACGCACTGTCGTGCTTTGCGCCCAGGGAAAAGGAGGCAACCTCTGGCTCTCAGATGCCAATGACGGGCTCCCATTAACACTAGAAATGGAACAATCGCTTTCTGTCCTGGGAGCCCTTTCCCTGGGAGGAGTCGTCATCCGTCTGGAATCCTGGGCTGAACAAAGCACTTTCTCTGACCTGCACGTGGCAGGCACCATCTAGCTTTGCACCCAGGGAAAAGGTGGCAGCCTTGGGCTCTCAGGTGCCAACGATGGGTCCCTGTTAACACTAGATAAATAACAATAGCTTTCTGTCCTGGCACCTTTTCCCTGGGAAGAATTTTCTTCCGTCTGGAATTCTGGGCTGAAAAACGGCACTTCCCCGGACCTGCAAGTGGAACGCACCGTCGAGCTTTGTGCCCAGGAAAAAGGTGGCAGCCTTGGGCTCTCAGGTGCCAATGATGGGGCCCCATTACCCCTAGAAAAAGAACAATCGCTTTCTGTCCTGGCACCTTTTCCCTGGGAGGAATCTTCATTGGTCTGGAATTCTGGGCTGAAAACGGCTCTTTCCCTTACCCGCATGTGGCACGCACCGTCGAGCTTTGTGCCCAGGGAAAAGGTTGCAGCCCTGGGCTCTCAGCTGCCAATTTTTGGGCCCCATTAACCCTAGAAAAGGCACAATCGCTTTCTGTCCTGGCACCTTTTCCCAGGGAGAAATCTTTGCTGGCCTGGAATTCTGGGATGAGAAACGGCACATTCCCGGACTTGCAAGTGGCACGCGCCGTCGACATTTGCGTCCAGGGAAAAGGTGGCAGCCTTGGGCTCTCAGGTGCCAAAGATGAGGCCCCATTACCCCTAGAAAAAGCACAATGGCTTTCTGTCCTGACACCTTTTCCCAGAGAGGAATCGACTTCCGTCTGGAATTCTGGGCTGAAAAACGGCCCTTTCCCGGACCCGCACAGGGTATGCACCGTCGAGCTTTGCACCCAGGGAAAAGGTGGCAGCCTTGGGCTCTAAGGTGCCAATGATGGGGCCCAATTAGCATTACAAAATACACAATGGCTTTGTCTCCTGGTACCTTTTCCCAGGGAGAAATCTTCATCGGCCTCGAATTCTGGGATGAGAAACAGCACATTCCTGGACCCACAAGTGGCACGCACCGTTGAGTTTTGCGCTCAAGGAAAAGGTTGCAGCCTTCGGCTCTCAGGTGTCAATGATGGAGCCCCGTTAACCCTAGAAAAGGAACAATCGCTTTCTGTCCTGGCACCTTTCCCAGGGAGGAATCTTCATCGGTCTGGAATTCTGGAATGAGAAACGGCAATTTCCCGGACCCTCACGTAGCACGCATGGTCGAGCTTTGCGCCCAGGGTATAGGAGGCAACCTTGGCCTCTCAGGTGCCAATGATGGAGCCGGATTAACCCTAGAAATGGAACAATGGCTTTCTGTCCTGGGAGACTCTTCCCTGTGAGGAGTCTTCATCCGTCTGGAATTCAGGGCTGAAATACGGCACTTTCCCGGACAAGAAAGTGGCACGTGCCGTTGATGTTTGCGCCCACGGAAAAGGTGGCAGCCTTGAACTCTCAGGTGCCAATGATGGGGCACCATTGACTCTAGGAAAGGACAATTCGATTTCTGACCTGGCACCTTTTACCTGGTAGGTGTCTTCGTCCGTCTGGAATTCTGGGTTGAAAAATGGCACTTCCCCGAACCCGCAAGTGGCACGTGCCGTCGACATTTGCGCCCAGGCAAAAGGTGGCAGCCTTGGGCTCTCAGGTGCCAATGATGGGGCCCCGTTAACACTAGAAAAATAACATTTGCTTTCTGTCCTGGCACCATTTCCCAGGGAGGAATCTTCATCCGTCTGGAAATGTGGGTTCAAAATTGGCACTGCCCCAAACCCGCACAAGGTACACACCGTCGAGCTTTGCGCCCAGGGAAAAGGGGGCAGCCTTGGGCTCTCAGCTGCCAATGATGGTGCCCCATTACCCCTACAAAAGGCACAATGGTTTTCTGTCCTGGCACCTTTTCCCAGGGAGGAATCTTCATTGGTCTGGAATTCTGGGCTGTAAAATGGCACTTTCTGGGACCAGCACGTGGCACACACTGTCGTGCTTTGCGTCCAGGAAAAAGGAGGCAACCTCTGGCTCTCAGATGCCAATGACGGGCCCCCATTAACACTAGAAATGGAACAATCGCTTTCTGTCCTGGGAGCCCTTTCCCTGGGAGGAGTCGTCATCCGTCTGGAATCCTGGGCTGAACAAAGCACTTTCTCTGACCTGCACGTGGCAGGCACCATCTAGCTTTGTGCCCAGGGAAAAGGTGGCAGCCTTGGACTCTCAGGTGCCAATGATGGGTCCCTGTTAACACTAGAAAAATAACACTTGCTTGCTGTCCTGGCACCTTTTCCCAGGGAGGAATCTTCGTCCGTCTGGAAATCTGGGTTCAAAAATGGCACTGCCCCAAACCCGCACAAGGTACACACCGTCGAGCTTTGCGCCCAGGGAAAAGGGGGCAGCCTTGAGCTCTCAGGTGCCAGTGATGGTGCCCCTTTACCCCTACAAAAGGCACAATGGCTTTCTGTCCTGGCACCTTTTCCCAGGGAGGAATCTTCATCGGTTTGGAATTCTGGTCTGAGAATCGGCACTTTCTCTTACCCGCAAGTGGAACGCACCATCGAGCTTTGCGTCCAGGGAAAAGGTGGCAGTCTTGGGCTCTCAGGTGCCAATGATGGGGCCCCATTACCTTTACAAAAAGCACAATGGCTTTCTGTCCTGGCACCTTTTCCCTGGGAGGAGTCTTCATTGGTCTGGAATTCTGGGCTGTAAAATGGCACTTTCTGGGACCAGCACGTGGCACGCACTGTCGTGCCTTACGCCCAGGGAAAAGGAGGCAACCTCTGGCTCTCAGATGCCAATGACGGGCCCCCATTAACACTAGAAACGGAACAATCGCTTTCTGTCCTGGGAGCCCTTTCCCTGGGAGGAGTCGTCAGCCGTCTGGAATCCTGGGCTGAACAAATGTCTTTCTCTGACCTGCACGTGGCAGGAACCATCTAGCTTTGCGCCCAGGGAAAAGGTGGCAGCCTTGGGCTCTCAGCTGCCAACGATGGGTCCCCGTTAACACTAGATAAATAACAATCGCTTTCTGTCCTGGCACCTTTTCCCAGGGAGGAATTTTTGTCCGTCTGGAATTCTGGGCTGAAAAACGGCACTTCCCCGGACCTGCAAGTGGAACGCACCGTCGAGCTTTGTGCCCAGGCAAAAGGTGGCAGCCTTGGGCTCTCAGGTGCCAATGATGGGGCCCCATTACCCCTAGAAAAAGAACAATGGCTTTCTGTCCTGGCACCTTTTCCCTGGGAGGAATCATCATTGGTCTGGAATTCTGGGCTGAAAACGGCTCTTTCCCTTACCCGCATGTGGCACGCACCGTCGAGCTTTGCGGCCAGGGAAAAGGTGGCAGCCCTGGGCTCTCAGCTGCCAATTTTTGGGCCCCATTAACCTTAGAAAAGGCACAATCGCTTTCTGTCCTGGCACCTTTTCCCAGGGAGAAATCTTCGCTGGCCTGGAATTCTGGGATGAGAAACGGCACATTCCCGGACTTGCAAGTGGCACGCGCCATCGGCATTTGCGTCCAGGGAAAAGGTGGCAGCCTTGGGCTCTCAGGTGCCAAAGATGAGGCCCCATTACCCCTAGAAAAGGCACAATGGCTTTCTGTCCTGACACCTTTTCCCAGAGAGGAATCGACTTCCGTCTGGAATTCTGCGCTGAAAAACGGCCCTTTCCCGGACCCGCACAGGGTATGCACCGTCGAGCTTTGCACCCAGGGAAAAGGTGGCAGCCTTGGGCTCTCAGGTGCCAATGATGGGGCCCAATTAGCATTACAAAATACACAATGGCTTTGTCTCCTGGTACCTTTTCCCTCTGAGGAATCTTCATAGGTCTGGAATTCTGGGCTGAAAAATGGCACTTTCCCGGACCCGCACGTGGAACGCTCCGTCGAGCTTTGCGCCCAGGGAAAAGGTGGCAGCCTTGGGCTCTCAGGTGTCAATTTTGGGGCCCCGTTAAGCCTAGAAAAGGCACAATTGCTTTCTGCCCTGGCACCTTTTCCCTGGGAGAAATCTTCATCGGCCTCGAATTCTGGGATGAGAAACAGCACATTCCTGGACTCGCAAGTGGCACGCACCATTGAGCTTTGCACTCAAGGAAAAGGTTGCAGCCTTCGGCTCTCAGGTGTCAATGATGGAGCCCTGTTAACCCTAGAAAAGGAACAATCGCTTTCTGTCCTGGCACCTTTTCCCAGGGAGGAATCTTCATCGGTCTGGAATTCTGGAATGAGAAACGGCAATTTCCCGGACCCTCACGTAGCACGCATGGTCGAGCTTTGCGCCCAGGGTATAGGAGGCAACCTTGGGCTCTCAGGTGCCAATGATGGAGCCGGATTAACCCTAGAAATGGAACAATGGCTTTCTGTCCTGGGAGCCTCTTCGCTGTGAGGAGTCTTCATCAGTCTGGAATTCAGGGCTGAAAAACGGCACTTTCCCGGACAAGAAAGTGGCACGTGCCGTTGATGTTTGCGCCCACGGAAAAGGTGGCAGCCTTGAACTCTCAGGTGCCAATGATGGGGCACCATTGACCCTAGGAAAGGACAATTCGATTTCTGATTGGCACCTTTTCCCTGGTAGGTGTCTTCGTCCGTCTGGAATTCTGGGCTGAAAAATGGCACTTCCCCGAACCCGCAAGTGGCACGCGCCGTCAACATTTGCGCCCAGGCAAAAGGTGGCAGCCTTGGGCTCTCAGGTGCCAATGATGGGGCCCCGTTAACACTAGAAAAATAACATTTGCTTTCTGTCCTGGCACCTTTTCCCAGGGAGGAATCTTCATCCGTCTGGAAATCTGGGTTCAAAATTGGCACTGCCCCAAACCCGCACAAGGTACACACCGTCGAGCTTTGCGCCCAGGGAAAAGGGGGCAGCCTTGGGCTCTCAGGTGCCAATGATGGTGCCCCATTACCCCTACAAAAGGCACAATGACTTTCTGTCCTGGCACCTTTTCCCAGGGAGGAATCTTCATCGGTTTGGAATTCTGGTCTGAGAATCGGCACTTTCCTGGACCCGCAAGTGGAACGCACCATCGAGCTTTGCGTCCAGGGAAAAGGTGGCAGTCTTGGGCTCTCAGGTGCCAATGATGGGGCCCCATTACCTTTACAAAAAGCACAATGGCTTTCTGTCCTGGCACCTTTTCCCTGGGAGGAGTCTTCATTGGTCTGGAATTCTGGGCTGTAAAATGGCACTTTCTGGGACCAGCACGTGGCACACACTGTCGTGCTTTGCGTCCAGGGAAAAGGAGGCAACCTCTGGCTCTCAGATGCCAATGACGGGCCCCCATTAACACTAGAAATGGAACAATCACTTTCTGTCCTGGGAGCCCTTTCCCTGGGAGGAGTCGTCATCCGTCTGGAATCCTGGGCTGAACAAAGCACTTTCTCTGACCTGCACGTGGCAGGCACCATCAAGCTTTGTGCCCAGGGAAAAGGTGGCTGCCTTGGGCTCTCAGGTGCCAATGATGGGGCCCAATTAGCATTACAAAATAGACAATGGCTTTGTCTCCTGGTACCTTTTCCCTCTGAGGAATCTTCATAGGTCTGGAATTCTGGGCTGAAAAATGGCACTTTCCGGGACCCGCACGTGGAACGCTCCGTCGAGCTTTGCGCCCAGGGAAAAGGTGGCAGCCTTGGGCTCTCAGGTGTCAATTTTGGGGCCCCATTAACCCTAGAAAAGGCACAATTGCTTTCTGCCCTGGCACCTTTTCCCTGGGAGAAATCATCAGCCTCGAATTCTGGGATGAGAAACAGCACATTCCTGGACCCGCAAGTGGCACGCACCGTCGAGCTTTGCGCTCAGGGAAACGGTTGCAGCCTTCGGCTCTCAGGTGTCAATGATGGAGCCCCACTAACCCTAGAAAAAGAACAATCCCTTTCTGTCCTGACACCTTTTCCCAGGGAGGAATCTCCATCGGTCTGGAATTCTGGAATGAGAAACGGCAATTTCCCGGACCCTCACGTAGCACGCATGGTCGAGCTTTGTGCCCAGGGTATAGGAGGCAACCTTGGGCTCTCAGGTGCCAATGATGGGGCCCGATTAACCCTAGAAATGGAACAATCGCTTTCTGTCCTGGGAGCCTCTTCGCTGTGAGGAGTCTTCATCCGTCTGGAATTGTGGGCTGAAAAACGGCACTTTCCCGGACAAGAAAGTGGCACGTGCCGTTGATGTTTGCGCCCACGGAAAAGGTGGCAGCCTTGAACTCTGAGGTGCCAATGATGGGGCACCATTGACCCTAGAAAAGGACAATTCGATTTCTGACCTGGCACCTTTTCCCTGGGAGGTGTCTTCGTCCGTCTGGAATTCTGGGCTGAAAAATGGCACTTCCTCGGACCCGCAAGTGGCACGCGCCGTTGACATTTGCGCCCAGGCAAAAGGTGGCAGCCTTGGGCTCTCAGGTGCCAATGATGGGGCCCCGTTAACACTAGAAAAATAACAGTTGATTTCTGTCCTGGCACCTTTTCCCAGGGAGGAATCATCGTCCGTCTGGAAATCTGAGTTCAAAAATAGCACTGCCCAAACCCGCACAAGTTACACACCGTCGAGCTTTGCGCCCAGGGAAAAGGGGGCAGCCTTGGGCTCTCAGGTGCCAATGATGGTGCCCCATTACCCCTACAAAAGGCACAATGGCTTTCTGTCCGGGCACCTTTTCCCAGGGAGGAATTTTCGCCCGTCTGGAATTCTGGGCTGAAAAACGGCACTTCCCCGGACCTGCAAGTGGAACGCACCGTCGAGCTTTGTGCCCAGGCAAAAGGTGGCAGCCTTGGGCTCTCAGGTGCCAATGATGGGGCCCCATTACCCCTAGAAAAAGAACAATCGCTTTCTGTCCTGGCACCTTTTCCCTGGGAGGAATCTTCATTGGTCTGGAATTCTGGGCTGAAAACGGCTCTTTCCCTTACCCGCATGTGGCACGCACCGTCGAGCTTTGCGCCCAGGGAAAAGGTGGCAGCCCTGGGCTCTCAGCTGCCAATTTTGGGGCCCCATTAACCCTAGAAAAGGCACAATTGCTTTCTGCCCTGGCACCTTTTCCCTGGGAGAAATCATCAGCCTCGAATTCTGGGATGAGAAACAGCACATTCCTGGACTCGCAAGTGGCACGCACCGTTGAGCTTTGCGCTCAAGGAAAAGGTTGCAGCCTTCGGCTCTCAGGTGTCAATGATGGAGCCCCACTAACCCTAGAAAAAGAACAATCCCTTTCTGTCCTGACACCTTTTCCCAGGGAGGAATCTCCATCGGTCTGGAATTCTGGAATGAGAAACGGCAATTTCCCGGACCCTCACGTAGCACGCATGGTCGAGCTTTGTGCCCAGGGTATAGGAGGCAACCTTGGGCTCTCAGGTGCCAATGATGGGGCCCGATTAACCCTAGAAATGGAACAATGGCTTTCTGTCCTGGGAGCCTCTTCGCTGTGAGGAGTCTTCATCCGTCTGGAATTGTGGGCTGAAAAACGGCACTTTCCCGGACAAGAAAGTGGCACGTGCCGTTGATGTTTGCGCCCACGGAAAAGGTGGCAGCCTTGAACTCTGAGGTGCCAATGATGGGGCACCATTGACCCTAGAAAAGGACAATTCGATTTCTGACCTGGCACCTTTTCCCTGGGAGGTGTCTTCGTCCGTCTGGAATTCTGGGCTGAAAAATGGCACTTCCTCGGACCCGCAAGTGGCACGCGCCGTCGACATTTGCGCCCAGGCAAAAGGTGGCAGCCTTGGGCTCTCAGGTGCCAATGATGGGGCCCCGTTAACACTAGAAAAATAACAGTTGATTTCTGTCCTGGCACCTTTTCCCAGGGAGGAATCATCGTCCGTCTGGAAATCTGAGTTCAAAAATAGCACTGCCCAAACCCGCACAAGGTACACACCGTCGAGCTTTGCCCCCAGGGAAAAGGGGGCAGCCTTGGGCTCTCAGGTGCCAATGATGGTGCCCCATTACCCCTACAAAAGGCACAATGGCTTTCTGTCCGGGCACCTTTTCCCTGGGAGGAATTTTCGTCCGTCTGGAATTCTGGGCTGAAAAACGGCACTTCCCCGGACCTGCAAGTGGAACGCACCGTCGAGCTTTGTGCCCAGGCAAATGGTGGCAGCCTTGGGCTCTCAGGTGCCAATGATGGGGCCCCATTACCCCTAGAAAAAGAACAATCGCTTTCTGTCCTGGCACCTTTTCCCTGGGAGGAGTCTTCATTGGTCTGGAATTCTGGGCTGAAAACGGCTCTTACCCTTACCCGCATGTGGCACGCACCGTCGAGCTTTGCGGCCAGGGAAAAGGTGGCAGCCCTGGGCTCTCAGCTGCCAATTTTGGGGCCCCATTAACCCTAGAAAAGGCACAATCGCTTTCTGTCCTGGCACCTTTTCCCAGGGAGAAATCTTCGCTGGCCTGGAATTCTGGGATGAGAAACGGCACATTCCCGGACTTGCAAGTGGCACGCGCCGTCGACATTTGCGTCCAGGGAAAAGGGGGCAGCCTTGGGCTCTCAGGTGGCAATGATGGGGCACCATTACCTTTACAAAAGGCACAATGGCTTTCTGTCCTGGCACCTTTTCCCAGGGAGGAATCTTCATCGGTTTGGAATTCTGGTCTGAGAATCGGCACTTTCCTGGACCCGCAAGTGGAACGCACCATCGAGCTTTGCGTCCAGGGAAAAGGTGGCAGTCTTGGGCTCTCAGGTGCCAATGATGGGGCCCCATTACCTTTACAAAAAGCACAATGGCTTTCTGTCCTGGCACCTTTTCCCTGGGAGGAGTCTTCATTGGTCTGGAATTCTGGGCTGTAAAATGGCACTTTCCCGGACCAGCACGTGGCACGCACTGTCGTGCTTTGCGCCCAGGGAAAAGGAGGCAACCTCTGGATCTCAGATGCCAATGACGGGCCCCCATTAACACTAGAAATGGAACAATCGCTTTCTGTCCTGGGAGCCCTTTCCCTGGGAGGAGTCATCAGCCGTCTGGAATCCTGGGCTGAACAAAGCACTTTCTCTGACCTGCACGTGGCAGGCACCATCTAGCTTTGCGCCCAGGGAAAAGGTGGCAGCCTTGGGCTCTCAGGTGCCAACGATGGGTCCCCGTTAACACTAGATAAATAACAATCGTTTTCTGTCCTGGCACCTTTTCCCTGGGAGGAATTTTCGTCCGTCTGGAATTCTGGGCTGAAAAACGGCACTTCCCCGGACCTGCAAGTGGAACGCACCGTCGAGCTTTGTGCCCAGGCAAAAGGTGGCAGCCTTGGGCTCTCAGGTGCCAATGATGGGGCCCCATTACCCCTAGAAAAAGAACAATGGCTTTCTGTCCTGGCACCTTTTCCCAGGGAGGCATCTTCATCGGTTTGGAATTCTGGTCTGAGAATCGGCACTTTCCTGGACCCGCAAGTGGAACGCACCGTCGAGCTTTGAGCCTAGGCAAAAGGTGGCAGCCTTGGGCTCTCAGGTGCCAATGATGGGGCCCCATTACCCCTAGAAAAAGAACAATCGCTTTCTGTCCTGGCACCTTTTCCCAGGGAGGACTCTTCATCGGTCTGGAATTCTGGTCTGAGAATGGGCACTTTCCTGGACCCGCAAGTGAAATGCACCGTCGAGCTTTGCGCCTATGGAAAAGGGGGCAGCCCTGGGCTCTCAGCTGCCAATGATGGTGCCCCATTACCCCTAGAAAAAGAACAATGGCTTTCTGTCCTGGCACCTTTTCCCAGGGAGGAATCTTCATCGGTTTGGAATTCTGGTCTGAGAATCGGCACTTTCCTGGACCCGCAAGTGGAACGCACCATCGAGCTTTGCGTCCAGGGAAAAGGTGGCAGTCTTGGGCTCTCAGGTGCCAATGGTGGGGCCCCATTACCTTTACAAAAAGCACAATGGCTTTCTGTCCTGGCACCTTTTCCCTGGGAGGAGTCTTCATTGGTCTGGAATTCTGGGCTGTAAAATGGCACTTTCTGGGACTAGCACGTGGCACGCACTGTCGTGCTTTGCGCCCAGGGAAAAGGAGGCAACCTCTGGCTCTCAGATGCCAATGACGGGCTCCCATTAACACTAGAAATGGAACAATCGCTTTCTGTCCTGGGAGCCCTTTCCCTGGGAGGAGTCGTCATCCGTCTGGAATCCTGGGCTGAACAAAGCACTTTCTCTGACCTGCACGTGGCATGCACCATCTAGCTTTGCACCCAGGGAAAAGGTGGCAGCCTTGGTCTCTCAGGTGCCAACGATGGGTCCCTGTTAACACTAGATAAATAACAATAGCTTTCTGTCCTGGCACCTTTTCCCTGGGAAGAATTTTCTTCCGTCTGGAATTCTGGGCTGAAAAACGGCACTTCCCCGGACCTGCAAGTGGAACGCACCGTCGAGCTTTGTGCCCAGGCAAAAGGTGGCAGCCTTGGGCTCTCAGGTTCCAATGATGGGGCCCCATTACCCCTAGAAAAAGAACAATCGCCTTCTGTCCTGGCACCTTTTCCCTGGGAGGAATCTTCATTGGTCTGGAATTCTGGGCTGAAAACGGCTCTTTCCCTTACCCGCATGTGGCACGCACCGTCGAGCTTTGTGCCCAGGGAAAAGGTTGCAGCCCTGGGCTCTCAGCTGCCAATTTTTGGGCCCCATTAACCCTAGAAAAGGCACAATCGCTTTCTGTCCTGGCACCTTTTCCCAGGGAGAAATCTTCGCTGGCCTGGAATTCTGGGATGAGAAACGGCACATTCCCGGACTTGCAAGTGGCACGCGCCGTCGACATTTGCGTCCAGGGAAAAGGTGGCAGCCTTGGGCTCTCAGGTGCCAAAGATGAGGCCCCATTACTCCTAGAAAAAGCACAATGGCTTTCTGTCCTGACACCTTTTCCCAGAGAGGAATCGACTTCCGTCTGGAATTCTGGGCTGAAAAACGGCCCTTTCCCGGACCCGCACAGGGTATGCACCGTCGAGCTTTGCACCCAGGGAAAAGGTGGCAGCCTTGGGCTCTCAGGTGCCAATGATGGGGCCCAATTAGCATTACAAAATACACAATGGCTTTGTCTCCTGGTACCTTTTCCCAGGGAGGAATCTTCATAGGTCTGGAATTCTGGGCTGAAAAATGGCACTTTCCCAGACCCGCACGTGGAACGCTCCGTCGAGCTTTGCGCCCAGGGAAAAGGTGGCAGCCTTGGGCTCTCAGGTGTCAATTTTGGGGCCCCATTAACCCTAGAAAAGGCAAAATTGCTTTCTGCCCTGTCACCTTTTCCCTGGGAGAAATCTTCGCTGGCCTCGAATTCTGGGATGAGAAACAGCACATTCCTGGACCCGCAAGTGGCACGCACTGTTGAGCTTTGCGCTCAAGGAAAAGGTTGCAGCCTTCGGCTCTCAGGTGTCAATGATGGAGCCCCATTAACCCTAGAAAAGGAACAATCCCTTTCTGTCCTGGCACCTTTTCCCAGGGAGGAATCTTCATCGGTCTGGAATTCTGGAATGAGAAACGGCAATTTCCCGGACCCTCACGTAGCACGCATGGTCGAGCTTTGCGCCCAGGGCATAGGAGGCAACCTTGGGCTCTCAGGTGCCAATGATGGAGCCGGATTAACCCTAGAAATGGAACAATGGCTTTCTGTCCTGGGAGACTCTTCGCTGTGAGGAGTCTTCATCCGTCTGGAATTCAGGGCTGAAAAACGGCACTTTCCCGGACAAGAAAGTGGCACGTGCCGTTGATGTTTGCGCCCACGGAAAAGGTGGCAGCCTTGAACTCTGAGGTGCCAATGATGGGGCACCATTGACTCTAGGAAAGGACAATTCGATTTCTGACCTGGCACCTTTTACCTGGGAGGTGTCTTCGTCCGTCTGGAATTCTGGGTTGAAAAATGGCACTTCCCCGAACCCGCAAGTGGCACGTGCCGTCGACATTTGCGCCCAGGCAAAAGGTGGCAGCCTTGGGCTCTCAGGTGCCAATGATGGGGCCCCGTTAACACTAGAAAAATAACATTTGCTTTCTGTCCTGGCACCATTTCCCAGGGAGGAATCATCGTCCGTCTGGAAATCTGGGTTCAAAAATGGCACTGGCCCAAACCCGCACAAGGTACACACCGTCGAGCTTTGCGCTCAGGGAAAAGGGGGCAGCCTTGGGCTCTCAGCTGCCAATGATGGTGCCCCATTACCCCTACAAAAGGCACAATGGTTTTCTGTCCTGGCACCTTTTCCCTGGGAGGAATCTTCATCGGTTTGGAATTCTGGTCTGAGAATCGGCACTTTCCTGGACCCGCAAGTGGAACGCACCATCGAGCTTTGCGTTCAGGGAAAAGGGGGCAGTCTTGGGCTCAGGTGCCAATGATGGGGCCCCATTACCTTTACAAAAAGCACAATGGCTTTCTGTCCTGGCACCTTTTCCCTGGGAGGAGTCTTCATTGGTCTGGAATTCTGGGCTGTAAAATGGCACTTTCTGGGACCAGCACGTGGCACACACTGTCGTGCTTTGCGTCCAGGAAAAAGGAGGCAACCTCTGGCTCTCAGATGCCAATGACGGGCCCCCATTAACAATAGAAATGGAACAATCGCTTTCTGTCCTGGGAGCCCTTTCCCTGGGAGGAGTCGTCAGCCGTCTGGAATCCTGGGCTGAACAAAGCACTTTCTCTGACCTGCACGTGGCAGGCACCATCAAGCTTTGTGCCCAGGGAAAAGGTGGCAGCCTTGGGCTCTCAGGTGCCAATGATGGGGCCCCGTTAACACTAGAAAAATAACACTTGCTTGCTGTCCTGGCACCTTTTCCCAGGGAGGAATCTTCGTCCGTTGGAAATCTGGGTTCAAAAATGGCACTGCCCCAGACCCGCACAAGGTACACACCGTCGAGCTTTGCGCCCAGGGAAAAGGGGGCAGCCATGAGCTCTCAGGTGCCAGTGATGGTGCCCCTTTACCCCTACAAAAGGCACAATGGCTTTCTGTCCTGGCACCTTTTCCCAGGGAGGAATCTTCATCGGTTTGGAATTCTGGTCTGAGAATCGGCACTTTCCTGGACCCGCAAGTGGAACGCACCATCGAGCTTTGCGTCCAGGGGAAAGGTGGCAGTCTTGGGCTCTCAGGTGCCAATGATGGGGCCCCATTACCTTTACAAAAAGAACAATGGCTTTCTGTCCTGGCACCTTTTCCCTGGGAGGAGTCTTCATTGGTCTGGAATTCTGGGCTGTAAAATGGCACTTTCTGGGACCAGCACGTGGCACGCACTGTCGTGCCTTGCGCCCAGGGAGAAGGAGGCAACCTCTGGCTCTCAGATGCCAATGACGGGCCCCCATTAACACTAGAAATGGAACAATCACTTTCTGTCCTGGGAGCCCTTTCCCTGGGAGGAGTCGTCATCCGTCTGGAATCCTGGGCTGAACAAAGCACTTTCTCTGACCTGCACGTGGCAGGCACCATCTAGCTTTGTGCCCAGGGAAAAGGTGGCAGCCTTGGGCTCTCAGGTGCCAATGATGGGGCCTTGTTAACACTAGATAAATAACAATCGCTTTCTGTCCTGGCACCTTTTCCCAGGGAGGAATTTTCTTCCGTCTGGAATTCTGGGCTGAATAACGGCACTTCCCCAGACCTGCAAGTGGAACGCACCGTCGAGCTTTGTGCCCAGGCAAAAGGTGGCAGCCTTGGGCTCTCAGGTGCCAATGATGGGGCCCCATTACCCTTAGAAAAGAACAATGGCTTTCTGTCCTGGCACCTTTTCCCTGGGAGGAATCTTCATTGGTTTGGAATTCTGGGCTGAAAATGGCTCTTTCCCTTACCCGCTTGTGGCACGCACCGTCGAGCTTTGCGCCCAGAGAAAAAGGTGGCAGCCCTTGGCTCTCAGCTGCCAATTTTGGGGCCCCATTAACCCTAGAAAAGGCACAATCGCTTTCTGTCCTGGCACCTTTTCCCAGGGAGAAATCTTCGTTGGTCTGGAATTCTGGGATGAGAAACGGCCCTTTCCCGGACCCGCACAGTGTATGCATTGTCGAGCTTTGCACCCAGGGAAAAGGTGGCAGCCTTGGGCTCTCAGGTGCCAATGATGGGGCCCAATTAGCATTACAAAATACACAATGGCTTTGTCTCCTGGTACCTTTTCCCTCTGAGGAATCTTCATAGGTCTGGAATTCTGGGTTGAAAAATGTCACTTTCCGGGACCCGCACGTGGAACGCTCCGTCGAGCTTTGCGCCCAGGGAAAAGGTGGCAGCCCTGGGCTCTCAGGTGTCAATTTTGGGGCCCCATTAACCCTAGAAAAGGCACAATTGCTTTCTGCCCTGGCACCTTTTCCCTGGGAGAAATCTTCATCGGCCTCGAATTCTGGGATGAGAAACAGCATATTCCTGGACTCGCAAGTGGCACGCACCGTCGAGCTTTGCGCTCAGGGAAACGGTTGCAGCCTTCGGCTCTCAGGTGTCAATGATGGAGCCCCACTAACCCTAGAAAAAGAACAATCCCTTTCTGTCCTGACACCTTTTCCCAGGGAGGAATCTCCATCGGTCTGGAATTCTGGAATGAGAAACGGCAATTTCCCGGACCCTCACATAGCACGCATGGTCGAGCTTTGCGCCCAGGGTATAGGAGGCAACCTTGGGCTCTCAGGTGCCAATGATGGGGCCCGATTAACCCTAGAAATGGAACAATCACTTTCTGTCCTGGGAGCCTCTTCCCTGTGAGGAGTCTTCATCCGTCTGGAATTGAGGGCTGAAAAGCTGCACTTTCCCGGACAAGAAAGTGGCACGTGCCGTTGATGTTTGCGCCCACGGAAAAGGTGGCAGCCTTGAACTCTGAGGTGCCAATGATGGGGCACCATTGACCCTAGAAAAGGACAATTCGATTTCTGACCTGGCACCTTTTCCCAGGGAGGCGTCTTCGTCCGTCTGGAATTCTGGGCTGAAAAATGGCACTTCCCCGAACCCGCAAGTGGCACGCGCCGTCGACATTTGCGCCCAGGCAAAAGGTGGCAGCCTTGGGCTCTCAGGTGCCAATGATGGGGCCCCATTAACACTAGAAAAATAACATTTGCTTTCTGTCCTGGCACCTTTTCCCAGGGAGGAATCATCGTCTGTCTGGAAATCTGGGTTCAAAAATGGCACTGCCCAAACCCGCACAAGGTACACACCGTCGAGCTTTGCGCCCAGGGAAAAGGGGGCAGCCTTGGACTCTCAGGTGCCAATGATGGTGCCCCATTACCCCTACAAAAGGCACAATGGCTTTCTGTCCTGGCACCTTTTCCCTGGGAGGAATTTTCGTCCGTCTGGAATTCTGGGCTGAAAAACGGCACTTCCCCGGACCTGCAAGTGGAACGCACCGTCGAGCTTTGTGCCCAGGCAAAAGGTGGCAGCCTTGGGCTCTCAGGTGCCAATGATGGGGCCCCATTATCTTTAGAAAAGGAACAATCGTTTTCTGTCCTGGCACCTTTTCCCTGGGAGGAATCTTCATTGGTCTGGAATTCTGGGCTGAAAACGGCTCTTTCCCTTACCCGCATGTGGCACGCACCGTCGAGCTTTGCGCCCAGGGAAAAGGTGGCAGCCCTGGTCTCTCAGCTGCCAATTTTGGGGCCCCATTAACCCTAGAAAAGGCACAATCGCTTTCTGTCCTGGCACCTTTTCCCAGGGAGAAATCTTCGCTGGCCTGGAATTCTGGGATGAGAAACGGCACATTCCCGGACTTGCAAGTGGCACGCGCCGTCGACATTTGCGTCCAGGGAAAAGGTGGCAGCCTTGGGCTCTCAGGTGCCAAAGATGAGGTCCCATTAACCCTAGAAAAGGCACAATGGCTTTCTGTCCTGACACCTTTTCCCAGAGAGGACTCGACTTCCGTCTGGAATTCTGGGCTGAAAAATGGCACTTTCCCGGACCCGCACGTGGAACGCTCCATCGAGCTTTGCGCCCAGGGAAAAGGTGGCAGCCTTGGGCTCTCAGGTGTCAATTTTGGGGCTCCATTAACCCTAGAAAAGGCACAATTGCTTTCTGTCCAGGCACCTTTTCCCTGGGAGAAATCTTCATCGGCCTCGAATTCTGGGATGAGAAACAGCACATTCCTGGACCTGCAAGTGGCACGCACCGTCGAGCTTTGCGCTAAGGAAAAAGGTTGCAGCCTTCGGCTCTCAGGTGTCAATGATGGAGCCCCATTAACCCTAGAAAAGGAACAATCGCTTTCTGTCCTGACACCTTTTTCCAGGGAGGAATCTTCATCGGTCTGGAATTCTGGAATGAGAAACGGCAATTTCCCGAACCCTCACGTAGCACGCATGGTGGAGCTTTGCGCCCAGGGTATAGGAGGCAACCTTGGGCTCTCAGGTGCCAATGACGGGCCCCCATTAACACTAGAAATGGAACAATCGCTTTCTGTCCTGGGAGCCTCTTCCCTGTGAGGAGTCTTCATCCGTCTGGAATTGAGGGCTGAAAAACGGCACTTTCCCGGACAAGAAAGTGATACGTGCCGTTGATGTTTGCGCCCACGGAAAAGGTGGCAGCCTTGAACTCTGAGGTGCCAATGATGGGGCACCATTGACCCTAGAAAAGGACAATTCGATTTCTGACCTGGCACCTTTTCCCTGGGAGGTGTCTTCGTCCGTCTGGAATTCTGGGCTGAAAAATGGCACTTCCCGGGACCCGCAAGTGGCACGCGCCATCGACATTTGCGCCCAGGCAAAAGGTGGCAGCCTTGGGCTCTCAGGTGCCAATGATGGGGCCCCGTTAACACTAGAAAAATAACACTTGCTTTCTGTCCTGGCACCTTTTCCCAGGGAGGAATCTTCGTCCGTCTGGAAATCTGGGTTCAGAAATGGCACTGGCCCAAACCCGCACAAGGTACACACCGTCGAGCTTTGCGCTCAGGGAAAAGGGGGCAGCCTTGGGCTCTCAGGTGCCAATGATGGTGCCCCATTACCCCTACAAAAGGCACAATGGCTTTCTGTCCTGGCACCTTTTCCCATGGAGGAATCTTCATCGGTTTGGAATTCTGGTCTGAGAATCGGCACTTTCCTGGACCCGCAAGTGGAACGCACCATCGAGCTTTGCGTCCAGGGAAAAGGTGGCAGTCTTGGGCTCTCAGGTGCCAGTGATGGGGCCCCATTACCTTTACAAAAAGCACAATGGCTTTCTGTCCTGGCACCTTTTCCCTGGGAGGAGTCTTCATTGGTCTGGAATTCTGGGCTGTAAAATGGCACTTTCTGGGAGTAGCACGTGGCACGCACTGTCGTGCTTTGCGCCCAGGGAAAAGGAGGCAACCTCTGGCTCTCAGATGCCAATGACGGGCCCCCATTAACACTAGAACTGGAACAATCGCTTTCTGTCCTGAGAGCCCTTTCCCTGGGAGGAGTCGTCAGCCGTCTGGAATCCTGGGCTGAACAAAGCACTTTCTCTGACCTCCACGTAGCAGGCACCATCTAGCTTTGCGCCCAGGGAAGAGGTGACAGCCTTGGGCTCTCAGGTGCCAATGATGGGTCCTCGTTAACACTAGATAAATAACAATCGCTTTCTGTCGTGGCACCTTTTCCCTGGGAGGAATTTTCGTCCGTCTGGAATTCTGGGCTGAAAAACGGCACTTCCCCGGACCCGCAAGTGGGACGCACCGTCGAGCTTTGCGCCCAGGGAAAAGGTGGCAGCCCTGGGCTCTCAGCTGCCAATTTTGGGGCCCCATTAACCCAGAAAAGGCACAATCGCTTTCTCTCCTGGCACTTTTTCCCTGGGAGAAATCTTCGCTGGCCTGGAATTCTGGGATGAGAAACGGCACTTCCCCGGACCCGCAAGTGGCAAGCGCCGTCGACATTTGCGCCCAGGCAAAAGGTGGCAGCCTTGGGCTCTCAGGTGCCAATGATGGGGCCCCGTTAACACTAGAAAAATAACACTTGCTTTCTGTCCTGGCACCTTTTCCCAGGGAGGAATTTTCGTCCGTCTGGAAATCTGGGTTCAAAAATGGCACTGCCCCAAACCCGCACAAGGTACACACCGTCGAGCTTTGCGCCCAGGGAAAAGGGGGCAGCCTTGGGCTCTCAGCTGCCAATGATGGTGCCCCATTACCCCTACAAAAGGCACAATGGCTTTCTGTCCTGGCACCTTTTCCCAGGGAGGAATCTTCATCGGTTTGGAATTCTGGTCTGAGAATCAGCACATTCCTGGAGCCGCAAGTGGAACGCAGCATCGAGCTTTGCGTCCAGGGAAAAGGTGGCAGTCTTGGGCTCTCAGGTGCCAATGATGGGGCCCCATTACCTTTACAAAAAGCACAATGGCTTTCTGTCCTGGGAGCCTTTTCCCAGGGAGGAGTCGTCATTCGTCTGGAATCCTTGGCTGAACAAAGCACTTTCTCTGACCTGCACGTGGCAGGCACCATCTAGCTTTGCGCCCAGGGAAAAGGTGGCAGCCTTGGGCTCTCAGGTGCCAATGATGGGGCCCCATTACCCCTAGAAAAAGAACAATGGCTTTCTGTCCTGGCACCTTTTCCCAGGGAGGAATCTTCATTGGTCTGGAATTCTGGGCTGAAAACGGCTCTTTCCCTTACCCGCATGTGGCACGCACCGTCGAGCTTTGCGCCCAGGGAAAAGGTGGCAGCCTTGGGCTCACAGGTGCCAATGATGGGGCCCAATTAGCATTACAAAATACGCAATGGCTTTGTCTCCTGGTACCTTTTCCCTCTGAGGAATCTTCATAGGTCTGGAATTCTGGGCTGAAAAATGTCACTTTCCCGGACCCGCACGTGGAACGCTCTGTCGAGCTTTGCGCCCAGGGAAAAGGTGGCAGCCTTGGGCTCTCAGGTGTCCATTTTGGGGCCCCATTAACCCTAGAAAAGGCACAATTGCTTTCTGCCCTGGCACATCTTCCCTGGGAGAAATCTTCATCGGCCTCGAATTCTGGGATGAGAAACTGCACATTCCTGGACCCGCAAGTGGCATGCACCGTCGAGCTTTGCGCTCAGGGAAAAGGTTGCAGCCTTGGGCTCTCAGGTGTCAATGATGGAGCCCCATTAACCCTAGAAAAGGAACAATCGCTTTCTGTCCTGACACCTTTTCCCAGGGAGGAATCTTCATCGGTCTGGAATTCTGGAATGAGAAACGGCATTTTCCCGGACCCTCACGTAGCACGCATGGTCGAGCTTTGCGCCCAGGTTATAGGAGGCAACCTTGGGCTCTCAGGTGCCAATGATGGAGCCCGATTAACCCTAGAAATGGAACAATCGCTTTCTTTCCTGGGAGCCTCTTCCCTGTGAGAGTCTTCATCTGTATGGAATTCAGGGCTGAAAAACGGCACTTTCCCGGACAAGAAAGTGGTACGTGCCATTGATGTTTGCGCCCACGGAAAAGGTGGCAGCCTTGAACTCTGAGGTGCCAATGATGGGGCACCATTGACCCTAGAAAAGGACAATTCGATTTCTGACCTGGCACCTTTTCCCTGGGAGGTGTCTTCGTCCGTCTGGAATTTTGGGCTGAAAAATGGCACTGGCCCAAACCCGCACAAGGTACACACCATCGAGCTTTGTGCCCAGGCAAAAGGTGGCAGTCTTGGGCTCTCAGGTGCCAATGATGGGACCCCATTACTTTTACAAAAAGCACAATGGCTTTCTGTCCTGGCACCTTTTCCCTGGGAGGAGTCTTCATTGGTCTGGAATTCTGGGCTTTAAAATGGCACTTTCTGGGACCAGCATGTGGCATGCACTGTCGTGCTTTGCGCCCAGGGAAAAGGAGGCAACCTCTGGCTCTCAGATGCCAATGACGGGCCCCCATTAACACTAGAACTGGAACAATCGCTTTCTGTCCTGAGAGCCCTTTCCCTGGGAGGAGTCGTCAGCCGTCTGGAATCCTGGGCTGAACAAAGCACTTTCTCTGACCTCCACGTAGCAGGCACCATCTAGCTTTGCGCCCAGGGAAGAGGTGACAGCCTTGGGCTCTCAGGTGCCAATGATGGGTCCTCGTTAACACTAGATAAATAACAATCGCTTTCTGTCGTGGCACCTTTTCCCTGGGAGGAATTTTCGTCCGTCTGGAATTCTGGGCTGAAAAACGGCACTTCCCCGGACCCGCAAGTGGGACGCACCGTCGAGCTTTGCGCCCAGGGAAAAGGTGGCAGCCCTGGGCTCTCAGCTGCCAATTTTGGGGCCCCATTAACCCAGAAAAGGCACAATCGCTTTCTCTCCTGGCACTTTTTCCCTGGGAGAAATCTTCGCTGGCCTGGAATTCTGGGATGAGAAACGGCACTTCCCCGGACCCGCAAGTGGCAAGCGCCGTCGACATTTGCGCCCAGGCAAAAGGTGGCAGCCTTGGGCTCTCAGGTGCCAATGATGGGGCCCCGTTAACACTAGAAAAATAACACTTGCTTTCTGTCCTGGCACCTTTTCCCAGGGAGGAATTTTCGTCCGTCTGGAAATCTGGGTTCAAAAATGGCACTGCCCCAAACCCGCACAAGGTACACACCGTCGAGCTTTGCGCCCAGGGAAAAGGGGGCAGCCTTGGGCTCTCAGCTGCCAATGATGGTGCCCCATTACCCCTACAAAAGGCACAATGGCTTTCTGTCCTGGCACCTTTTCCCAGGGAGGAATCTTCATCGGTTTGGAATTCTGGTCTGAGAATCAGCACATTCCTGGAGCCGCAAGTGGAACGCAGCATCGAGCTTTGCGTCCAGGGAAAAGGTGGCAGTCTTGGGCTCTCAGGTGCCAATGATGGGGCCCCATTACCTTTACAAAAAGCACAATGGCTTTCTGTCCTGGGAGCCTTTTCCCAGGGAGGAGTCGTCATTCGTCTGGAATCCTTGGCTGAACAAAGCACTTTCTCTGACCTGCACGTGGCAGGCACCATCTAGCTTTGCGCCCAGGGAAAAGGTGGCAGCCTTGGGCTCTCAGGTGCCAATGATGGGGCCCCATTACCCCTAGAAAAAGAACAATGGCTTTCTGTCCTGGCACCTTTTCCCAGGGAGGAATCTTCATTGGTCTGGAATTCTGGGCTGAAAACGGCTCTTTCCCTTACCCGCATGTGGCACGCACCGTCGAGCTTTGCGCCCAGGGAAAAGGTGGCAGCCTTGGGCTCACAGGTGCCAATGATGGGGCCCAATTAGCATTACAAAATACGCAATGGCTTTGTCTCCTGGTACCTTTTCCCTCTGAGGAATCTTCATAGGTCTGGAATTCTGGGCTGAAAAATGTCACTTTCCCGGACCCGCACGTGGAACGCTCTGTCGAGCTTTGCGCCCAGGGAAAAGGTGGCAGCCTTGGGCTCTCAGGTGTCCATTTTGGGGCCCCATTAACCCTAGAAAAGGCACAATTGCTTTCTGCCCTGGCACATCTTCCCTGGGAGAAATCTTCATCGGCCTCGAATTCTGGGATGAGAAACTGCACATTCCTGGACCCGCAAGTGGCATGCACCGTCGAGCTTTGCGCTCAGGGAAAAGGTTGCAGCCTTGGGCTCTCAGGTGTCAATGATGGAGCCCCATTAACCCTAGAAAAGGAACAATCGCTTTCTGTCCTGACACCTTTTCCCAGGGAGGAATCTTCATCGGTCTGGAATTCTGGAATGAGAAACGGCATTTTCCCGGACCCTCACGTAGCACGCATGGTCGAGCTTTGCGCCCAGGTTATAGGAGGCAACCTTGGGCTCTCAGGTGCCAATGATGGAGCCCGATTAACCCTAGAAATGGAACAATCGCTTTCTTTCCTGGGAGCCTCTTCCCTGTGAGAGTCTTCATCTGTATGGAATTCAGGGCTGAAAAACGGCACTTTCCCGGACAAGAAAGTGGTACGTGCCATTGATGTTTGCGCCCACGGAAAAGGTGGCAGCCTTGAACTCTGAGGTGCCAATGATGGGGCACCATTGACCCTAGAAAAGGACAATTCGATTTCTGACCTGGCACCTTTTCCCTGGGAGGTGTCTTCGTCCGTCTGGAATTTTGGGCTGAAAAATGGCACTGGCCCAAACCCGCACAAGGTACACACCATCGAGCTTTGTGCCCAGGCAAAAGGTGGCAGTCTTGGGCTCTCAGGTGCCAATGATGGGACCCCATTACTTTTACAAAAAGCACAATGGCTTTCTGTCCTGGCACCTTTTCCCTGGGAGGAGTCTTCATTGGTCTGGAATTCTGGGCTTTAAAATGGCACTTTCTGGGACCAGCATGTGGCATGCACTGTCGTGCTTTGCGCCCAGGCAAAAGGAGGCAACCTCTGGCTCTCAGATGCCAATGACGGGCCCCCATTAACACTAGAAATGGAACAATCGCTTTCTGTCCTGGGAGCCCTTTCCCTGGGAGGAGTCGTCATCCGTCTGGAATCCTGGGCTGAACAACGGTCTTTCTCTGACCTGCACGTGGCAGGCACCATCTAGCCTTGCGCCCAGGGAAGAGGTGACAGCCTTGGACTCTCAGGTGCCAATGATGGGTCCTCGTTAACACTAGATAAATAACAATCGCTTTCTGTCCTGGTACTTTTTCAGTGGGAGGAATTTTCGTCCGTCTGGAATTCTGGACTGAAAAACGGCACTTCCCCGGACCTGCAAGTGGAACGCACCGTCGAGCTCTGTGCCCAGGCAAAAGGTGGCAGCCTTGGGCTCTCAGGTGCCAATGATGGGGCCCCATTACCCCTAGAAAAAGAACAATGGCTTTCTGTCCTGGCACCTTTTCCCAGGGTGGAATCTTCATCGGTCTGGAATTCTGGGCTGAAAAGGGCTCTTTCCCTTACCCGCATGTGGCACGCACCGTCGAGCTTTGCGCCCAGGGAAAAGGTGGCAGCCCTGGGCTCTCAGCTGCCAATTTTGGGGCCCCATTAACCCTAGAAAAGGCACAATCGCTTTCTGTCCTGGCACTTTTTCCCAGGGAGAAATCCTCACTGGCCTGGAATTCTGGGATGAGAAACAGCACATTCCCGGACTTGCAAGTGGCACGCGCCGTCGACATTTGCGCCCAGGGAAAAGGTGGCAGCCTTGGGCTTTCAGGTGCCCAAGATGGGGCCCCACTACCCCTAGAAAAGGCACAATGGCTTTCTGTCCTGACACCTTTTCCCAGAGAGGAAACGACTTCTGTCTGGAATTCTGGGCTGAAAAACGCCCCTTTCCTGGACCCGCACAGGGTGTGCACCGTTGAGCTTTGCACCCAGGGAAAAGGTGGCAGCCTTGGGCTCACAGGTGCCAATGATGGGGCCCAATTAGCATTACAAAATACACAACGGCTTTGTCTCCTGGTACCTTTTCCCTCTGAGGAATCTTCATAGGTCTGGAATTCTGGGCTGAAAAATGTCACTTTCCCGGACCCGCATGTGGAACGCTCCGTCGACCTTTGCGCCCAGGGAAAAGGTGGCAGCCTTGGGCTCTCAGGTGTCAATTTTGGGGCCCCATTAACCCTAGAAAAGGCACAATTGCTTTCTGCCCTGGCACCTTTTCCCTGGGAGAAATCTTCATCGGCCTCGAATTCTGGGATGAGAAACAGCACATTCCTGGACCCGCAAGTGGCATACACCGTCAAGCTTTGCGCTCAGGGAAAAGGTTGCAGCCTTCGGTTCTCAGGTGTCAATGATGGAGCCCCATTAACCCTAGAAAAGGAGCAATCGCTTTCTGTCCTGACACCTTTTCCCAGAGAGGAATCTTCATCGGTCTGGAACTCTGGAATGAGAAACGGCAATTTCCCGGACCCTCACGTAGCACGCATGGTCGAGCTTTGCGCCCAGGGTATAGGAGGCAACCTTGGGCTCTCAGGTGCCAATGATGGGGCCCGATTAACCCTAGAAATGGAACAATCGCTTTCTTTCCTGGGAGCCTCTTCCCTGTGAGGAGTCTTCATCTGTCTGGAATTGAGGGCTGAAAACGGCACTTTCCCGGACAAGAAAGTGGTATGTGCCGTTGATGTTTGCGCCCACGGAAAAGGCGGCAACCTTGAACTCTGAGGTGCCAATGATGGGGCACCATTGACCCTAGAAAAGGACAATTCGATTTCTGACCTGGCACCTTTTCCCTGGGAGGTGTCTTCGTCCGTCTGGAATTCTGGGCTGAAAAATGGCAATTCCCCGGACCCGCAAGTGGCACGCGCCGTCGAGCTTTGCGCCCAGGCAAAAGGTGGCAGCCTTGGGCTCTCAGGTGCCAATGATGGGGCCCCGTTAACACTAGAAAAATAACACTTGCTTTCTGTCCTGGCACCTTTTCCCAGGGAGGAATTTTCGTCCATCTGGAAATCTGGGTTCAAAAATGGCACTGGCCCAAACCCGCACAAGGTGCACACCGTCGAGCTTTGCGCCCAGGGAAAAGGGGGCAGCCTTGGGCTCTCAGGTGCCAATGATGGTGCCCCATTACCCCTACAAAAGGCACAATGGCTTTCTGTCCTGGCACCTTTTCCCAGGGAGGAATCTTCATCGGTTTGGAATTCTGGTCTGAGAATCGGCACTTTCCTGGACCCGCAAGTGGAACGCACCATCAAGCTTTGCGTCCAGGGAAAAGGTGGCAGTCTTGGGCTCTCAGGTGCCAATGATGGGGCCCCATTACCTTTACAAAAAACACAATGGCTTTCTGTCCTGGCACCTTTTCCCTGGGAGGAGTCTTCATTGGTCTGGAATTCTGGGCTGAAAATGGCACTTTCTGGGACCAGCACGTGGCACGCACTGTCGTGCCTTGCCCCCGGGGAAAAGGAGGAAACCTCTGGCTCTCAGATGCCAATGACGGGCCCCCATTAACACTAGAAATGGAACAATCGCTTTCTGTCCTGGGAGCCTTTTCCCTGGGAGGTGTCGTCATCCGTCTGGAATCCTGGGCTGAACAAAGCACTTTCTCTGACCTGCACGTGGCAGGCACCATCTAGCTTTGCACCCAGGGAAAAGGTGGCAGCCTTGGGCTCTCAGGTGCCAATGATGGGGCCCCATTAACACTAGAAAAATAACACTTGCTTTCTGTCCTGGCACCTTTTCCCTGGGAGGAATCTTCATCCGTCTGGAAATCTGGGTTCAAAAATGGCACTTGCCCAAACCCGCACAAGGTACACACCGTCGAGCTTTGCGCCCAGGGAAAAGGGGGCAGCCTTGGGCTCTCAGCTGCCAATGATGGTGCCCCATTACCCCTACAAAAGGCACAATGGCTTTCTGTCCTGGCACCTTTTCCCAGGGAGGAATCTTCATCGGTTTGGAATTCTGGTCTGAGAATCGGCACTTTCCTGGACCCGCAAGTGGAACGCACCATCGAGCTTTGCGTCCAGGGAAAAGGTGGCAGTCTTTGGTTCTCAGGTGCCAATGATGGGGCCCCATTACCTTTACAAAAAACACAATGGCTTTCTGTCCTGGCACCTTTTCCCTGGGAGGAGTCTTCATTGGTCTGGAATTCTGGGCTGTAAAATGGCACTTTCTGGGACCAGCACGTGGCACGCCCTGTCGTGCTTTGCGCCCAGGGAAAAGGAGGCAACCTCTGGCTCTCAGATGCCAATGACGGGCCCCCATTAACACTAGAAATGGAACAAGCGCTTTCTGTCCTGGGAGCCCGTTCCCTGGGAGGAGTCGTCATCCGTCTGGAATCCTGGGCTGAAAAAAGCACTTTCTCTGACCTGCACGTGGCAGGCACCATCTAGCTTTGCGCCCAGGGAAAAGGTGGCAGCCTTGGGCTCTCAGGTGCCAATGATGGGACCTCATTAACACTAGAAAAATAACACTTGCTTTCTGTCCTGGCACCTTTTCCCAGGGAGGAATCTTCGTCCGTCTGGAAATCTGGGTTCAAAAATGGCACTGCCCCAAACCCGCACAAGGTACACACCGTCGAGCTTTGCGCCCAGGGAAAAGGGGGCAGCCTTGGGCTCTCAGCTGCCAATGATGGTGCCCCATTACCCCTACAAAAGGCACAATGGCTTTCTGTCCTGGCACCTTTTCCCATGGAGGAATCTTCATCGGTTTGGAATTCTGGTCTGAGAATCGGCACTTTCCTGGACCCGCAAGTGGAACGCACCATCGAGCTTTGCGTCCAGGGAAAAGGTGGCAGTCTTGGGCTCTCAGGTGCCAATGATGGGGCCCCATTACCTTTACAAAAAGCACAATGGCTTTCTGTCCTGGCACCTTTTCCCTGGGAGGAGTCTTCATTGGTCTGGAATTCTGGGCTGTAAAATGGAACTTTCTGGGACCAGCACATGGCACGCACTGTCATGCTTTGCGCCCAGGGAAAAGGACGCATCCTCTGGCTCTCAGATGCCAATGACGGGCCCCCATTAACACTAGAACTGGAACAATCGCTTTCTGTCCTGGGAGCCTTTTCCCTGGGAGGAGTCGTCATCCGTCTGGAATCCTGGGCTGAACAAAGCACTTTCTCTGACCTGCACGTGGCAGGCACCATCTAGCTTTGCGCCCAGGCAAAAGGTGGCAGCCTTGGACTCTCAGGTGCCAACGATGGGTCCCCGTTAACACTAGATAAATAACACTTGCTTTCTGTCCTGGCACCTTTTCCCAGGGAGGAATCTTCGTCCGTCTGGAAATCTGGGTTCAAAAATGGCACTGCCCCAAACCCGCACAAGGTACACACCGTCGAGCTTTGCGCCCAGGGAAAAGGTGGCAGCCTTGGGCTCTCAGCTGCCAATGATGGTACCCCATTACCCCTACAAAAGGCACAATGGCTTTCTGTCCTGACACCTTTTCCCAGAGAGGAATCGACTTCCGTCTGGAATTCTGGACAGAAAAACGGCCCTTTCCCGGACCCGCACAGGGTATGCACCGTCGAGCTTTGCGCTCAGGGAAAAGGTGGCAGCCTTGGGGTCTCAGGTGCCAATGATGGGGCCCAATTAGCATTACAAAATACACAACGGCTTTGTCTCCTGGTACCTTTTCCCTCTGAGGAATCTTCATAGGTCTGGAATTCTGGGCTGAAAAATGGCACTTTCCGGGACCCGCACGTGGAACGCTCCGTCGAGCTTTGCGCCCCGGGAAAAGGTGGCAGCCTTGGGCTCTCAGGTGTCCATTTTGGGGCCCCATAAACCCTAGAAAAGGCACAATTGCTTTCTGTCCTGGCACCTTTTCCCTGGGAGAAATCTTCATCGGCCTCGAATTCTGGGATGAGAAACAGCACATTCCTGGACCCGCAAGTGGCACGCACTGTCGAGCTTTGCGCTCAGGGAAAAGGTGGCAGCCTTGGGCTCTCAGGTGTCAATGATGGAGCCCCATTAACCCTAGAAAAGGAACAATCGCTTTCTGTCCTGACACCTTTTCCCAGGGAGGAATCTTCATCGGTCTGGAATTCTGGAATGAGAAACGGCATTTTCCCGAACCCTCACGTAGCACGCATGGTCGAGCTTTGCGCCCAGGTTATAGGAGGCAACCTTGGGCTCTCAGGTGCCAATGATGGAGCCCGATTAACCCTAGAAATGGAACAATCGCTTTCTTTCCTGGGAGCCTCTTCCCTGTGAGGAGTCTTCATCCGTCTGGAATTCAGGGCTGAAAAACGGCACTTTCCCGGACAAGAAAGTGGTACGCGCCGTTGATGTTTGCGCCCACGGAAAAGGTGGCAGCCTTGAACTCTGAGGTGCCAATGATGGGGCACCATTGACCCTAGAAAAGGACAATTCGATTTCTGACCTGGCACCTTTTCCCTGGGAGGTGTCTTCGTCCGTCTGGAATTTTGGGCTGAAAAATGGCACTGGCCCAAACCCGCACAAGGTACACACCGTCGAGCTTTGTGCCCAGGCAAAAGGTGGCAGCCTTGGGCTCTCAGCTGCCAATGATGGTGCCCCATTACCCCTACAAAAGGCACAATGGCTTTCTGTCCTGGCACCTTTTCCCAGGGAGGAATCTTCATCGGTTTGGAATTCTGGTCTGAGAATCGGCACTTTCCGGGACGCGCAAGTGGAACGCACCATCGAGCTTTGCGTCCAGGGAAAAGGTGGCAGTCTTGGGTTCTCAGGTGCCAATAATGGGACCCCATTACCTTTACAAAAAGAACAATGGCTTTCTGTCCTGGCACCTTTTTCCTGGGAGGAGTCTTCATTGGTCTGGAATTCTGGGTTGTAAAATGGCTCTTTCTGGGACCAGCACGTGGCACGCCCTGTCGTGCTTTGCGCCCAGGGAAAAGGAGGCAACCTCTGGCTCTCAGATGCCAATGACGGGCCCCCATTAACACTAGAACTGGAACAATCGCTTTCTGTCCTGGGAGCCCTTTCCCTAGGAGGAGTCGTCATCCGTCTGGAATCCTGGGCTGAACAAAGCACTTTCTCTGACCTGCACGTGGCAGGCACCATCTAGCTTTGCGCCCAGGGAAAAGGTGGCAGCCTTGGGCTCTTAGGTGCCAATGATGGGGCCCCATTAACACTAGAAAAATAACACTTGCTTTCTGTCCTGGCACCTTTTCCCTGGGTGGAATCTTCATCCGTCTGGAAATCTGGGTTCAAAAATGGCACTTGCCCAAACCCGCACAAGGTACACACCGTCGAGCTTTGCGCCCAGGGAAAAGGTGGCAGCCCTGGGCTCTCAGCTGCCAATTTTGGGGCCCCATTAACCATAGAAAAGGCACAATCGCTTTCTGACCTGGCACCTTTTCCCAGGGAGAAATCGTCGCTGGCCTGGAATTCTGGGATGAGAAACGGCACATTCCCGGACTTGCAAGTGGCACGCGCCGTCGAGCTTTGCGCCCAGGGAAAAGGTGGCAGCCTTGGGCTCTCAGGTGCCAAAGATGAGGTCCCATTACCCCTAGAAAAGGCACAATGGCTTTCTGTCCTGACACCTTTTCCCAGAGAGGAATCGACTTCCGTCTGGAATTCTGGGCTGAAAAATGGCCCTTTCCTGGACCTGCACAGGGTATGCACCGTCGAGCTTTGCACCCAGGGAAAAGGTGGCAGCCTTGGGCTCTCAGGTGCCAATGATGGGGCCCAATTAGCATTACAAAATACACAATGGCTTTGTCTCCTGGTACCTTTTCCCTCTGAGGAATCTTCATAGGTCTGGAATTCTGGGCTGAAAAATGGCACTTTCCGGGACCCGCACGTGGAACGCTCCGTCGAGCTTTGCGCCCAGGGAAAAGGTGGCAGCCTTGGGCTCTCAGGTGTCCATTTTGGGGCCCCATTAACCCTAGAAAAGGCACAATTGCTTTCTGTCCTGGCACCTTTTCCCTGGGAGAAATCTTCATCGGCCTCGAATTCTGGGATGAGAAACAGCACATTCCTGGACCCGCAAGTGGCACGCACCGTCGAGCTTTGCGCTCAGGGAAAAGGTTGCAGCCTTGGGCTCTCAGGTGTCAATGATGGAGCCCCATTAACCCTAGAAAAGGAACAATTGCTTTCTGTCCTGACAATTTTTCCCAGAGAGGAATCTTCATCGGTCTGGAATTCTGGAATGAGAAACGGCAATTTCCCGGACCCTCACGTAGCACGCATGGTCGAGCTTTGCGCCCAGGGTATAGGAGGCAACCTTGGGCTCTCAGATGCCAATGATGGAGCCCGATTAACCCTAGAAATGGAACAATCGCTTTCTTTCCTGGGAGCCTCTTCCCTGTGAGGAGTCTTCATCCGTCTGGAATTCAGGGCTGAAAAACGGCACTTTCCCGGACAAGAAAGTGGTACGTGCCGTTGATGTTTGCGCCCACGGAAAAGGTGGCAGCCTTGAACTCTGAGGTGCCAATGATGGGGCACCATTGACCCTAGAAAAGGACAATTCGATTTCTGACCTGGCATCTTTTCCCTGGGAGGTGTCTTCGTCCGTCTGGAATTCTGGGCTGAATAAAGCACTTTCTCTGACCTGCACGTGGCAGGCACCATCTAGCTTTGCGCCCAGGGAAAAGGTGGCAGCCTTGGGCTCTTAGGTGCCAATGATGGGGCCCCATTAACAGTAGAAAAATAACACTTGCTTTCTGTCCTGGCACCTTTTCCCTGGGAGGAATCTTCGTCCGTCTGGAAATCTGGGTTCAAAAATGGCACTGGCCCAAACCCGCACAAGGTACACACCGTCGAGCTTTGCGCCCAGGGAAAAGGGGGCAGCCTTGGGCTCTCAGCTGCCAATGATGGTGCCCCATTACCCCTACAAAAGGCACAATGGCTTTCTGTCCTGGCACCTTTTCCCAGGGAGGAATCTTCATCGGTTTGGAATTCTGGTCTGAGAATCGGCACTTTCCTGGACCTGCAAGTGGAACGCACCATCGAGCTTTGCGTCCAGGGAAAAGGTGGCAGTCTTGGGCTCTCAGGTGCCAATGTTGGGGTCCCATTACCTTTACGAAAAGCACGATGACTTTCTGTCCTGGCACCTTTTCCCTGGGAGGAGTCTTCATTGGTCTGGAATTCTGGGCTGTAAAATGGCACTTTCTGGGACCAGCACGTGGCACGCACTGTCGTGCTTTGTGCCCAGGGAAAAGGAGGCAACCTCTGGCTCTCAGATGCCAATGACGGGCCCCCATTAACACTAGAAATGGAACAATCGCTTTCTGTCCTGGGAGCCTTTTCCTTGGGAGGAGTCGTCATCCGTCTGGAATCCTGGGCTGAACAAAGCACTTTCTCTGACCTGCACGTGGCAGGCACCATCTAGCTTTGCGTCCAGGAAAAGGTGGCAGCCTTGGGCTCTCAGGTGCCAAGGATGGGTCCCCGTTAACACTAGATAAATAACAATCGCTTTCTGTCCTGGCACCTTTTCCCTGGGAGGAATTTTCATCCGTCTGGAATTCTGGACTGAAAAACGGCATTTCCCTGGACCTGCAAGTGGAACGCACCGTCGAGCTTTGTGCCCAGGCAAAAGGTGGCAGCCTTGGGCTCTCAGGTGCCAGTGATGGGGCCCCATTACCCCTAGAAAAAGAACAATGGCTTTCTGTCCTGGCACCTTTTCCCAGGGAGGAATCTTCATTGGTCTGGAATTCTGGGCTGAAAACGGCTCCTTCCCTTACCCGCATGTGGCACGCACCGTCGAGCTTTGCGCCCAGGGAAAAGGTGGCAGCCCTGGGCTCTCAGCTGCCAATTTTGGGGCCCCATTAACCCAGAAAAGGCACAATCGCTTTCTCTCTTGGCACTTTTTCCCTGGGAGAAATCTTCGCTGGCCTGGAATTCTGGGATGAGAAACGGCACTTCCCCGGACCCGCAAGTGGCAAGCGCCGTCGACATTTGCGCCCAGGCAAAAGGTGGCAGCCTTGGGCTCTCAGGTGCCAATGATGGGGCCCCGTTAACACTAGAAAAATAACACTTGCTTTCTGTCCTGGCACCTTTTCCCAGGGAGGAATTTTCGTCCATCTGGAAATCTGGGTTCAAAAATGGCACTGCCCCAAACCCGCACAAGGTACACACCGTCGAGCTTTGCGCCCAGGGAAAAGGGGGCAGCCTTGGGCTCTCAGCTGCCAATGATGGTGCCCCATTACCCCTACAAAAGGCACAATGGCTTTCTGTCCTGGCACCTTTTCCCAGGGAGGAATCTTCATCGGTTTGGAATTCTGGTCTGAGAATCAGCACATTCCTGGAGCCGCAAGTGGAACGCAGCATCGAGCTTTGCGTCCAGGGAAAAGGTGGCAGTCTTGGGCTCTCAGGTGCCAATGATGGGGCCCCATTACCTTTACAAAAAGCACAATGGCTTTCTGTCCTGGGAGCCTTTTCCCAGGGAGGAGTCGTCATCCGTCTGGAATCCTTGGCTGAACAAAGCACTTTCTCTGACCTGCACGTGGCAGGCACCATCTAGCTTTGCGCCCAGGGAAAAGGTGGCAGCCTTGGGCTCTCAGGTGCCAATGATGGGGCCCCATTACCCCTAGAAAAAGAACAATGGCTTTCTGTCCTGGCACCTTTTCCCAGGGAGGAATCTTCATTGGTCTGGAATTCTGGGCTGAAAACGGCTCTTTCCCTTACCCGCATGTGGCACGCACCGTCGAGCTTTGCGCCCAGGGAAAAGGTGGCAGCCTTGGGCTCACAGGTGCCAATGATGGGGCCCAATTAGCATTACAAAATACACAATGGCTTTGTCTCCTGGTACCTTTTCCCTCTGAGGAATCTTCATAGGTCTGGAATTCTGGGCTGAAAAATGTCACTTTCCCGGACCCGCACGTGGAACGCTCTGTCGAGCTTTGCGCCCAGGGAAAAGGTGGCAGCCTTGGGCTCTCAGGTGTCCATTTTGGGGCCCCATTAACCCTAGAAAAGGCACAATTGCTTTCTGCCCTGGCACCTTTTCCCTGGGAGAAATCTTCATCGGCCTCGAATTCTGGGATGAGAAACAGCACATTCCTGGACCCGCAAGTGGCATGCACCGTCGAGCTTTGCGCTCAGGGAAAAGGTTGCAGCCTTGGGCTCTCAGGTGTCAATGATGGAGCCCCATTAACCCTAGAAAAGGAACAATCGCTTTCTGTCCTGACACCTTTTCCCAGGGAGGAATCTTCATCGGTCTGGAATTCTGGAATGAGAAACGGCATTTTCCCGGACCCTCACGTAGCACGCATGGTCGAGCTTTGCGCCCAGGTTATAGGAGGCAACCTTGGGCTCTCAGGTGCCAATGATGGAGCCCGATTAACCCTAGAAATGGAACAATCGCTTTCTTTCCTGGGAGCCTCTTCCCTGTGAGAGTCTTCATCTGTATGGAATTCAGGGCTGAAAAACGGCACTTTCCCGGACAAGAAAGTGGTACGTGCCATTGATGTTTGCGCCCACGGAAAAGGTGGCAGCCTTGAACTCTGAGGTGCCAATGATGGGGCACCATTGACCCTAGAAAAGGACAATTCGATTTCTGACCTGGCACCTTTTCCCTGGGAGGTGTCTTCGTCCGTCTGGAATTTTGGGCTGAAAAATGGCACTGGCCCAAACCCGCACAAGGTACACACCATCGAGCTTTGTGCCCAGGCAAAAGGTGGCAGTCTTGGGCTCTCAGGTGCCAATGATGGGGCCCCATTACCTTTACAAAAAGCACAATGGCTTTCTGTCCTGGCACCTTTTCCCTGGGAGGAGTCTTCATTGGTCTGGAATTCTGGGCTTTAAAATGGCACTTTCTGGGACCAGCATGTGGCATGCACTGTCGTGCTTTGCGCCCAGGGAAAAGGAGGCAACCACTGGCTCTCAGATGCCAATGACGGGCCCCCATTAACACTAGAAATGGAACAATCGCTTTCTGTCCTGGGAGTCTTTTCCCTGGGAGGAGTCGTCATCCGTCTGGAATCCTGGGCTGAACAACGGTCTTTCTCTGACCTGCACGTGGCAGGCACCATCTAGCCTTGCGCCCAGGGAAGAGGTGACAGCCTTGGACTCTCAGGTGCCAATGATGGGTCCTCGTTAACACTAGATAAATAACAATCGCTTTCTGTCCTGGTACTTTTTCAGTGGGAGGAATTTTCGTCCGTCTGGAATTCTGGACTGAAAAACGGCACTTCCCCGGACCTGCAAGTGGAACGCACCGTCGAGCTCTGTGCCCAGGCAAAAGGTGGCAGCCTTGGGCTCTCAGGTGCCAATGATGGGGCCCCATTACCCCTAGAAAAAGAACAATGGCTTTCTGTCCTGGCACCTTTTCCCAGGGTGGAATCTTCATCGGTCTGGAATTCTGGGCTGAAAAGGGCTCTTTCCCTTACCCGCATGTGGCACGCACCGTCGAGCTTTGCGCCCAGGGAAAAGGTGGCAGCCCTGGGCTCTCAGCTGCCAATTTTGGGGCCCCATTAACCCTAGAAAAGGCACAATCGCTTTCTGTCCTGGCACTTTTTCCCAGGGAGAAATCTTCGCTGGCCTGGAATTCTGGGATGAGAAACAGCACATTCCCGGACTTGCAAGTGGCACGCGCCGTCGACATTTGCGCCCAGGGAAAAGGTGGCAGCCTTGGGCTTTCAGGTGCCCAAGATGGGGCCCCACTACCCCTAGAAAAGGCACAATGGCTTTCTGTCCTGACACCTTTTCCCAGAGAGGAAACGACTTCTGTCTGGAATTCTGGGCTGAAAAACGCCCCTTTCCTGGACCCGCACAGGGTGTGCACCGTCGAGCTTTGCACCCAGGGAAAAGGTGGCAGCCTTGGGCTCACAGGTGCCAATGATGGGGCCCAATTAGCGTTACAAAATACACAACGGCTTTGTCTCCTGGTACCTTTTCCCTCTGAGGAATCTTCATAGGTCTGGAATTCTGGGCTGAAAAATGTCACTTTCCCGGACCCGCATGTGGAACGCTCCGTCGACCTTTGCGCCCAGGGAAAAGGTGGCAGCCTTGGGCTCTCAGGTGTCAATTTTGGGGCCCCATTAACCCTAGAAAAGGCACAATTGCTTTCTGCCCTGGCACCTTTTCCCTGGGAGAAATCTTCATCGGCCTCGAATTCTGGGATGAGAAACAGCACATTCCTGGACCCGCAAGTGGCATACACCGTCAAGCTTTGCGCTCAGGGAAAAGGTTGCAGCCTTCGGTTCTCAGGTGTCAATGATGGAGCCCCATTAACCCTAGAAAAGGAGCAATCGCTTTCTGTCCTGACACCTTTTCCCAGAGAGGAATCTTCATCGGTCTGGAACTCTGGAATGAGAAACGGCAATTTCCCGGACCCTCACGTAGCACGCATGGTCGAGCTTTGCGCCCAGGGTATAGGAGGCAACCTTGGGCTCTCAGGTGCCAATGATGGGGCCCGATTAACCCTAGAAATGGAACAATCGCTTTCTTTCCTGGGAGCCTCTTCCCTGTGAGGAGTCTTCATCTGTCTGGAATTGAGGGCTGAAAACGGCACTTTCCCGGACAAGAAAGTGGTATGTGCCGTTGATGTTTGCGCCCACGGAAAAGGCGGCAGCCTTGAACTCTGAGGTGCCAATGATGGGGCACCATTGACCCTAGAAAAGGACAATTCGATTTCTGACCTGGCACCTTTTCCCTGGGAGGTGTCTTCGTCCGTCTGGAATTCTGGGCTGAAAAATGGCAATTCCCCGGACCCGCAAGTGGCACGCGCCGTCGAGCTTTGCGCCCAGGCAAAAGGTGGCAGCCTTGGGCTCTCAGGTGCCAATGATGGGGCCCCGTTAACACTAGAAAAATAACACTTGCTTTCTGTCCTGGCACCTTTTCCCTGGGAGGAATCTTCATCCGTCTGGAAATCTGGGTTCAAAAATGGCACTTGCCCAAACCCGCACAAGGTACACACCGTCGAGCTTTGCGCCCAGGGAAAAGGGGGCAGCCTTGGGTTCTCAGCTGCCAATGATGGTGCCCCATTACCCCTACAAAAGGCACAATGGCTTTCTGTCCTGGCACCTTTTCCCAGGGAGGAATCTTCATCGGTTTGGAATTCTGGTCTGAGAATCGGCACTTTCCTGGACCCGCAAGTGGAACGCACCATGGAGCTTTGCGTCCAGGGAAAAGGTGGCAGTCTTTGGTTCTCAGGTGCCAATGATGGGGCCCCATTACCTTTACAAAAAACACAATGGCTTTCTGTCCTGGCACCTTTTCCCTGGGAGGAGTCTTCATTGGTCTGGAATTCTGGGCTGTAAAATGGCACTTTCTGGGACCAGCACGTGGCACGCCCTGTCGTGCTTTGCGCCCAGGGAAAAGGAGGCAACCTCTGGCTCTCAGATGCCAATGACGGGCCCCCATTAACACTAGAAATGGAACAAGCGCTTTCTGTCCTGGGAGCCCGTTCCCTGGGAGGAGTCGTCATCCGTCTGGAATCCTGGGCTGAAAAAAGCACTTTCTCTGACCTGCACGTGGCAGGCACCATCTAGCTTTGCGCCCAGGGAAAAGGTGGCAGCCTTGGGCTCTCAGGTGCCAATGATGGGACCTCATTAACACTAGAAAAATAACACTTGCTTTCTGTCCTGGCACCTTTTCCCAGGGAGGAATCTTCGTCCGTCTGGAAATCTGGGTTCAAAAATGGCACTGCCCCAAACCCGCACAAGGTACACACCGTCGAGCTTTGCGCCCAGGGAAAAGGGGGCAGCCTTGGGCTCTCAGCTGCCAATGATGGTGCCCCATTACCCCTACAAAAGGCACAATGGCTTTCTGTCCTGGCACCTTTTCCCATGGAGGAATCTTCATCGGTTTGGAATTCTGGTCTGAGAATCGGCACTTTCCTGGACCCGCAAGTGGAACGCACCATCGAGCTTTGCGTCCAGGGAAAAGGTGGCAGTCTTGGGCTCTCAGGTGCCAATGATGGGGCCCCATTACCTTTACAAAAAGCACAATGGCTTTCTGTCCTGGCACCTTTTCCCTGGGAGGAGTCTTCATTGGTCTGGAATTCTGGGCTGTAAAATGGAACTTTCTGGGACCAGCACATGGCACGCACTGTCATGCTTTGCGCCCAGGGAAAAGGACGCATCCTCTGGCTCTCAGATGCCAATGACGGGCCCCCATTAACACTAGAACTGGAACAATCGCTTTCTGTCCTGGGAGCCTTTTCCCTGGGAGGAGTCGTCATCCGTCTGGAATCCTGGGCTGAACAAAGCACTTTCTCTGACCTGCACGTGGCAGGCACCATCTAGCTTTGCGCCCAGGCAAAAGGTGGCAGCCTTGGACTCTCAGGTGCCAACGATGGGTCCCCGTTAACACTAGATAAATAACAATCGCTTTCTGTCCTGGCACCTTTTCCCAGGGAGGAATCTTCGTCCGTCTGGAAATCTGGGTTCAAAAATGGCACTGCCCCAAACCCGCACAAGGTACACACCGTCGAGCTTTGCGCCCAGGGAAAAGGTGGCAGCCTTGGGCTCTCAGGTGCCAATGATGGTACCCCATTACCCCTACAAAAGGCACAATGGCTTTCTGTCCTGACACCTTTTCCCAGAGAGGAATCGACTTCCGTCTGGAATTCTGGACAGAAAAACGGCCCTTTCCCGGACCCGCACAGGGTATGCACCGTCGAGCTTTGCGCTCAGGGAAAAGGTGGCAGCCTTGGGGTCTCAGGTGCCAATGATGGGGCCCAATTAGCATTACAAAATACACAACGGCTTTGTCTCCTGGTACCTTTTCCCTCTGAGGAATCTTCATAGGTCTGGAATTCTGGGCTGAAAAATGGCACTTTCCTGGACCCGCACGTGGAACGCTCCGTCGAGCTTTGCGCCCCGGGAAAAGGTGGCAGCCTTGGGCTCTCAGGTGTCCATTTTGGGGCCCCATTAACCCTAGAAAAGGCACAATTGCTTTCTGTCCTGGCACCTTTTCCCTGGGAGAAATCTTCATCGGCCTCGAATTCTGGGATGAGAAACAGCACATTCCTGGACCCGCAAGTGGCACGCACTGTCGAGCTTTGCGCTCAGGGAAAAGGTGGCAGCCTTGGGCTCTCAGGTGTCAATGATGGAGCCCCATTAACCCTAGAAAAGGAACAATCGCTTTCTGTCCTGACACCTTTTCCCAGGGAGGAATCTTCATCGGTCTGGAATTCTGGAATGAGAAACGGCATTTTCCCGGACCCTCACGTAGCACGCATGGTCGAGCTTTGCGCCCAGGTTATAGGAGGCAACCTTGGGCTCTCAGGTGCCAATGATGGAGCCCGATTAACCCTAGAAATGGAACAATCGCTTTCTTTCCTGGGAGCCTCTTCCCTGTGAGGAGTCTTCATCCGTCTGGAATTCAGGGCTGAAAAACGGCACTTTCCCGGACAAGAAAGTGGTACGCGCCGTTGATGTTTGCGCCCACGGAAAAGGTGGCAGCCTTGAACTCTGAGGTGCCAATGATGGGGCACCATTGACCCTAGAAAAGGACAATTCGATTTCTGACCTGGCACCTTTTCCCTGGGAGGTGTCTTCGTCCGTCTGGAATTTTGGGCTGAAAAATGGCACTGGCCCAAACCCGCACAAGGTACACACCGTCGAGCTTTGTGCCCAGGCAAAAGGTGGCAGCCTCGGGCTCTCAGCTGCCAATGATGGTGCCCCATTACCCCTACAAAAGGCACAATGGCTTTCTGTCCTGGCACCTTTTCCCAGGGAGGAATCTTCATCGGTTTGGAATTCTGGTCTGAGAATCGGCACTTTCCGGGACCCGCAAGTGGAACGCACCATCGAGCTTTGCGTCCAGGGAAAAGGTGGCAGTCTTGGGTTCTCAGGTGCCAATGATGGGACCCCATTACCTTTACAAAAAGAACAATGGCTTTCTGTCCTGGCACCTTTTTCCTGGGAGGAGTCTTCATTGGTCTGGAATTCTGGGTTGTAAAATGGCTCTTTCTGGGACCAGCACGTGGCACGCCCTGTCGTGCTTTGCGCCCAGGGAAAAGGAGGCAACCTCTGGCTCTCAGATGCCAATGACGGGCCCCCATTAACACTAGAACTGGAACAATCGCTTTCTGTCCTGGGAGCCCTTTCCCTAGGAGGAGTCGTCATCCGTCTGGAATCCTGGGCTGAACAAAGCACTTTCTCTGACCTGCACGTGGCAGGCACCATCTAGCTTTGCGCCCAGGGAAAAGGTGGCAGCCTTGGGCTCTTAGGTGCCAATGATGGGGCCCCATTAACACTAGCAAAATAACACTTGCTTTCTGTCCTGGCACCTTTACCCTGGGTGGAATCTTCATCCGTCTGGAAATCTGGGTTCAAAAATGGCACTTGCCCAAACCCGCACAAGGTACACACCGTCGAGCTTTGCGCCCAAGGAAAAGGGGGCAGCCTTGGGCTCTCAGGTGCCAATGATGGTGCCCCATTACCCCTACAAAAGGCACAATGGCTTCCTGTCCTGGCACCTTTTCCCAGGGAGGAATCTTCATCGGTTTGGAATTCTGGTCTGAGAATCGGCACTTTCCTGGACCCGCAAGTGGAACGCACCATCTAGCTTTGCGCCCAGGGAAAAGGTGGCAGCCCTGGGCTCTCAGCTGCCAATTTTGGGGCCCCATTAACCATAGAAAAGGCACAATCGCTTTCTGACCTGGCACCTTTTCCCAGGGAGAAATCGTCGCTGGCCTGGAATTCTGGGATGAGAAACGGCACATTCCCGGACTTGCAAGTGGCACGCGCCGTCGAGCTTTGCGCCCAGGGAAAAGGTGGCAGCCTTGGGCTCTCAGGTGCCAAAGATGAGGTCCCACTACCCCTAGAAAAGGCACAATGGCTTTCTGTCCTGACACCTTTTCCCAGAGAGGAATCGACTTCCGTCTGGAATTCTGGGCTGAAAAATGGCCCTTTCCTGGACCTGCACAGGGTATGCACCGTCGAGCTTTGCACCCAGGGAAAAGGTGGCAGCCTTGGGGTCTCAGGTGCCAATGATGGGGCCCAATTAGCATTACAAAATACACAATGGCTTTGTCTCCTGGTACCTTTTCCCAGGGAGGAATCTTCATAGGTCTGGAATTCTGGGCTGAAAAATGGCACTTTCCGGGACCCGCACGTGGAACGCTCCGTCGAGCTTTGCGCCCAGGGAAAAGGTGGCAGCCTTGGGCTCTCAGGTGTCCATTTTGGGGCCCCATTAACCCTAGAAAAGGCACAATTGCTTTCTGTCCTGGCACCTTTTCCCTGGGAGAAATCTTCATCGGCCTCGAATTCTGGGATGAGAAACAGCACATTCCTGGACCCGCAAGTGGCACGCACCGTCGAGCTTTGCGCTCAGGGAAAAGGTGGCAGACTTCGGCTCTCAGGTGTCCATTTTGGGGCCCCATTAACCCTAGAAAAGGAACAATCGCTTTCTGTCCTGACACCTTTTCCCAGGGAGGAATCTTCATCGGTCTGGAATTCTGGAATGAGAAACGGCATTTTCCCGGACCCTCACGTAGCACGCATGGTCGAGCTTTGCGCCCAGGTTATAGGAGGCAACCTTGGGCTCTCAGGTGCCAATGATGGAGCCCGATTAACCCTAGAAATGGAACAATCGCTTTCTTTCCTGGGAGCCTCTTCCCTGTGAGGAGTCTTCATCCGTCTGGAATTCAGGGCTGAAAAACGGCACTTTCCCGGACAAGAAAGTGGTACGCGCCGTTGATGTTTGCGCCCACGGAAAAGGTGGCAGCCTTGAACTCTGAGGTGCCAATGATGGGGCACCATTGACCCTAGAAAAGGACAATTCGATTTCTGACCTGGCACCTTTTCCCTGGGAGGTGTCTTCGTCCGTCTGGAATTTTGGGCTGAAAAATGGCACTGGCCCAAACCCGCACAAGGTACACACCGTCGAGCTTTGTGCCCAGGCAAAAGGTGGCAGCCTTGGGCTCTCAGCTGCCAATGATGGTGCCCCATTACCCCTACAAAAGGCACAATGGCTTTCTGTCCTGGCACCTTTTCCCAGGGAGGAATCTTCATCGGTTTGGAATTCTGGTCTGAGAATCGGCACTTTCCGGGACCCGCAAGTGGAACGCACCATCGAGCTTTGCGTCCAGGGAAAAGGTGGCAGTCTTGGGTTCTCAGGTGCCAATGATGGGACCCCATTACCTTTACAAAAAGAACAATGGCTTTCTGTCCTGGCACCTTTTTCCTGGGAGGAGTCTTCATTGGTCTGGAATTCTGGGTTGTAAAATGGCTCTTTCTGGGACCAGCACGTGGCACGCCCTGTCGTGCTTTGCGCCCAGGGAAAAGGAGGCAACCTCTGGCTCTCAGATGCCAATGACGGGCCCCCATTAACACTAGAACTGGAACAATCGCTTTCTGTCCTGGGAGCCCTTTCCCTAGGAGGAGTCGTCATCCGTCTGGAATCCTGGGCTGAACAAAGCACTTTCTCTGACCTGCACGTGGCAGGCACCATCTAGCTTTGCGCCCAGGGAAAAGGTGGCAGCCTTGGGCTCTTAGGTGCCAATGATGGGGCCCCATTAACACTAGCAAAATAACACTTGCTTTCTGTCCTGGCACCTTTTCCCTGGGTGGAATCTTCATCCGTCTGGAAATCTGGGTTCAAAAATGGCACTTGCCCAAACCCGCACAAGGTACACACCGTCGAGCTTTGCGCCCAAGGAAAAGGGGGCAGCCTTGGGCTCTCAGGTGCCAATGATGGTGCCCCATTACCCCTACAAAAGGCACAATGGCTTCCTGTCCTGGCACCTTTTCCCAGGGAGGAATCTTCATCGGTTTGGAATTCTGGTCTGAGAATCGGCACTTTCCTGGACCCGCAAGTGGAACGCACCATCTAGCTTTGCGCCCAGGGAAAAGGTGGCAGCCCTGGGCTCTCAGCTGCCAATTTTGGGGCCCCATTAACCATAGAAAAGGCACAATCGCTTTCTGACCTGGCACCTTTTCCCAGGGAGAAATCGTCGCTGGCCTGGAATTCTGGGATGAGAAACGGCACATTCCCGGACTTGCAAGTGGCACGCGCCGTCGAGCTTTGCGCCCAGGGAAAAGGTGGCAGCCTTGGGCTCTCAGGTGCCAAAGATGAGGTCCCACTACCCCTAGAAAAGGCACAATGGCTTTCTGTCCTGACACCTTTTCCCAGAGAGGAATCGACTTCCGTCTGGAATTCTGGGCTGAAAAATGGCCCTTTCCTGGACCTGCACAGGGTATGCACCGTCGAGCTTTGCACCCAGGGAAAAGGTGGCAGCCTTGGGCTCTCAGGTGCCAATGATGGGGCCCAATTAGCATTACAAAATACACAATGGCTTTGTCTCCTGGTACCTTTTCCCAGGGAGGAATCTTCATAGGTCTGGAATTCTGGGCTGAAAAATGGCACTTTCCGGGACCCGCACGTGGAACGCTCCGTCGAGCTTTGCGCCCAGGGAAAAGGTGGCAGCCTTGGGCTCTCAGGTGTCCATTTTGGGGCCCCATTAACCCTAGAAAAGGCACAATTGCTTTCTGTCCTGGCACCTTTTCCCTGGGAGAAATCTTCATCGGCCTCGAATTCTGGGATGAGAAACAGCACATTCCTGGACCCGCAAGTGGCACGCACCGTCGAGCTTTGCGCTCAGGGAAAAGGTGGCAGACTTCGGCTCTCAGGTGTCCATTTTGGGGCCCCATTAACCCTAGAAAAGGAACAATCACTTTCTGTCCTGACACCTTTTCCCAGGGAGAAATCTTCATCGGTCTGGAATTCTGGAATGAGAAACGGCAATTTCCCGGACCCTCACGTAGCACGCATAGTCGAGCTTTGCGCCCAGGGTATAGGAGGCAACCTTGGGGTCTCAGGTGCCAATGATGGAGCCCGATTAACCCTAGAAATGGAACAATCGCTTTCTTTCCTGGGAGCCTCTTCCCTGTGAGGAGTCTTCATCCGTCTGGAATTGAGGGCTGAAAAACGGCACTTTCCCGGACAAGAAAGTGGTACGTGCCGTTGATGTTTGCGCCCACGGAAAAGGTGGCAGCCTTGAACTCTGAGGTGCCAATGATGGGGCACCATTGACCCTAGAAAAGGACAATTCGATTTCTGACCTGGCACCTTTCCCCTGGGAGGTGTCTTCGTCCGTCTGGAATTCTGGGCTGAATAAAGCACTTTCTCTGACCTGCACGTGGCAGGCACCATCTAGCTTTGCGCCCAGGGAAAAGGTGGCAGCCTTGGGCTCTCAGGTGCCAATGATGGGGCCCCGTTAACACTAGAATAATTCCACTTGCTTTCTGTCCAGGCACCTTTTCCCAGGGAGGAATCTTCGTCCGTCTGGAAATCTGGGTTCAAAAATGGCACTGGCCCAAACCCGCACAAGGTACACACCGTCGAGCTTTGCGCCCAGGCAAAAGGTGGCAGCCTTGGGCTCTCAGCTGCCAATGATGGTGCCCCATTACCCCTACAAAAGGCACAATGGCTTTCTGTCCTGGCACCTTTTCCCAGGGAGGAATCTTCATCGGTTTGGAATTCTGGTCTGAGAATCGGCACTTTCCTGGACCCGCAAGTGGAACGCACCATCGAGCTTTGCGTCCAGGGAAAAGGTGGCAGTCTTGGGCTCTCAGGTGCCAATGATGGGGCCAAATTACGTTTACAAAAAGCACAATGGCTTTCTGTCCTGGGAGCCTTTTCCCTGGGAGGAGTCTTCATTGGTCTGGAATCCTTGGCTGAACAAAGCACTTTCTCTGACCTGCACGTGGCAGGCACCATCTAGCTTTGCGTCCAGGGTAAAGGTGGCAGCCTTGGGCTCTCAGGTGCCAATGATGGGGCCCCATTACCCCTAGAAAAAGAACAATGGCTTTCTGTCCTGGCACCTTTTCCCAGGGAGGAATCGACTTCCGTCTGGAATTCTGGGCTGAAAACGGCTCTTTCCCTTACCCGCATGTGGTACGCACTGTCGAGCTTTGCGCCCAGGGAAAAGTTGGCAGCCTTGGGCTCACAGGTGCCAATGATGGGGCCCAATTAGCATTACAAAATACACAATGGCTTTGTCTCCTGGTACCTTTTCCCTCTGAGGGATCTTCATAGGTCTGGAATTCTGGGCTGAAAAATGGCACTTTCCCGGACCCGCACGTGGAACGCTCCGTCGAGCTTTGCGCCCAGGGAAAAGGTGGCAGCCTTGGGCTCTGAGGTGTCCATTTTGGGGCCCCATTAACCCTCGAAAAGGCACAATTGCTTTCTGCCCTGGCACCTTTTCCCTGGGAGAAATCTTTATCGGCCTCGAATTCTGGGATGAGAAACAGCACATTCCTGGCCCTGCAAGTGGCACGCACCGTCGAGCTTTGCGCTCGGGGAAAAGGTTGCAGCCTTCGGCTCTCAGGTGTCAATGATGGAGCCCCATTACTCCTAGAAAAGGAGAAATCCATTCCTGTCCTGGCACCTTTTCCCAGGGAGGAATCTTCATCGGTCTGGAATTCTGGAATGAGAATCGGCAATTTCCCAGACCCTCACGTAGCACGCATGGTCGAGCTTTGCGCCCAGGGTATAGGAGGCAACCTTGGGCTCTCAGGTGCCAATGATGGGGCCTGATTAACCCTAGAAATGGAACAATCGCTTTCTTTCCTGGGAGCCTCTTCCCTGTGAGGAGTCTTCATCCGTCTGGAATTCAGGGCTGAAAAACGGCACTTTCCCGGACAAGAAAGTGGTACGCGCCGTTGATGTTTGCGCCCACGGAAAAGGTGGCAGCCTTGAACTCTCAGGTGCCAATGATGGGGCACCATTGACCGTAGAAAAGGACAATTCGATTTCTGACCTGGCACCTTTTCCCTGGGAGGTATCTTCGTCCGTCTGGAATTCTGGGCTGAAAAATGGTACTTCCCTGGACCCGCAAGTGGCACGCGCCGCCGACATTTGCACCCAGACAAAAGGTGGCAGCCTTGGGCTCTCAGGTGCCAATGATGGGGCCCCGTTAACACTAGAAAAATAACACTTGCTTTCTGTCCTGGCACCTTTTCCCAGGGAGGAATCTTCGTCCGTCTGGAAATCTGGCTTCAAAAATGGCACTGGCCCAAACCCGCACAAGGTACACACCGTCGAGCTTTGCGCCCAAGGAAAAGGGGGCAGCCTTGGGCTCTCAGGTGCCAATGATGGTGCCCCATTACCCCTACAAAAGGCACAATGGCTTTCTGTCCTGGCACCTTTTCCCGGGGAGGAATCTTCATCGGTTTGGAATTCTGGTCTGAGAATCGGCACTTTCCTGGACCCGCAAGTGGAACGCACCATCGAGCTTTGCGTCCAGGGAAAAGGTGGCAGTCTTGGGCTCTCAGGTGCCAATGATGGGGCCCCATTACATTTACAAAAAGCACAATGGCTTTCTGTCCTGGCACCTTTTCCCTGGGAGGAGTCTTCATTGGTCTGGAATTCTGGGCTGTAAAATGGCACTTTCTGGGACCAGCACGTGGCGCTCACTGTCGTGCTTTGCGCCCAGGGAAAAGGAGGCAACCTCTGGCTCTCAGATGCCAATGACGGGCCCCCATGAACACTAGAAATGGAACAAGCGCTTTCTGTCCTGGGAGCTTTCTCCCTGGGAGGAGTCGTCATCCGTCTGGAATCCTGGGCTGAACAAAGCACTTTCTCTGACCTGCACGTGGCAGGCACCATCTAGCTTTGCGCCCAGGGAAAAGGTGGCAGCCTTGGGCTCTAAGGTGCCAATGATGGGTCCCCGTGAACACTAGATAAATAACAATGGCTGTCTGTCCTGGCACCTTTTCCCAGGGAGGAATCTTCGTCCGTCTGGAAATCTGGGTTCAAAAATGGCACGGCCCCAAGCCCCCACAAGGTACACACCGTCGAGCTTTGCGCCCAGGGAAAAGGTGGCAGCCCTGGGCTCTCAGCTGCCAATTGTGGGGCCCCATTAACCCTAGAAAAGGCACAATGGCTTTCTGTCGTGGCACCTTTTCCCAGGGAGAAATCTTCGCTGGCCTGGAATTCTGGGATGAGAAACGGCACATTCCCGGACTTGCAAGTGGCACGCGCCGTCGACATTTGCGCCCAGGGAAAAGGTGGCAGCCTTGGGCTCTCAGGTGCCAAAGATGAGGTCCCATTAGCCCTAGAAAAGGCACAATGGCTTTCTGTCCTGACACCTTTTCCCAGAGGGGAATCGACTTCCGTCTGGAATTCTGGGCTGAAAAATGCCCCTTTCCCGGACCCGCACAGGGTATGCACCGTCGAGCTTTGCACCCAGGGAAAAGGTGGCAGCCTTGGGCTCTCAGGTGCCAATGATGGGGCCCAATTAACATTACAAAATACACAATGACTTTGTCTCGTGGTACCTTTTCCCTCTGAGGAATCTTCATAGGTCTGGAATTCTGGGCTGAAAAATGGCACTTTCCCGGACCCGCACGTGGAACGCTCCGTCGAGCTTTGCGTCCAGGGAAAAGGTGGCAGCCTTGGGCTCTCAGGTGTCAATTTTGGGGCCCCATTAACCCTAGAAAAGGCACAATTGCTTTCTGTCCTGGCACCTTTTCCCTGGGAGAAATCTTCATCGGCCTCGAATTCTGGGATGAGAAACGGCAATTTCCCGGACCCTCACGTAGTACGCATGGTCGAGCTTTGCACCCAGGGTATAGGAGGCAACCTTGGCCTCTCAGGTGCCAATGATTGGGCCCGATTAACCCTAGAAATGGAACAATTGCTTTCTGTCCTGGGAGCCTCTTTCCTGTCAGGAGTCTTCATCCGTCTGGAATTCAGGGCTGAAAAACGGCACTTTCCCGGACAAGAAAGTGGTACGTGCCGTTGATGTTTCCACCCACGGAAAAGGTGGCAGCCTTGAACTCTCAGGTGCCAATGATGGGGCACCATTGACCCTAGAAAAGGACGATTCGATTTCTGACCTGGCACCTTTTCCCTGGGAGGTGTCTTCGTCCGTCTGGAATTCTGGGCTGAAAAATGGTACTTCCCCGGACCCGCAAGTGGCACGCGCCGTCGATATTGCGCCCAGGGAAAAGGTTGCAGCCTTGGGCTCTCAGGTGCCAATGATGGGGCCCCATTACCCCTAGAAAAATAACAATCGCTTTCTGTCCTGGCACCTTTTCCCTGGGAGGAATCTTCGTCCGTCTGGACATCTGGCTTCAAAAATGGCACTGCCCCAAACCCGCACAAGGTACACACCGTCGAGCTTTGTGCCCAGGGAAAAGGGGGCAGCCTTGGGCTCTCAGGTGCCAATGATGGTGCCCCATTACCCCTACAAAAGGCACAATGGTTTTCTGTCCTGGCACCTTTTCCCAGGGAGGAATCTTCATCGGTTTGGAATTCTGGTCTGAGAATCGGCACTTTCCTGAACCCGCAAGTGGAACGCACCATCGAGCTTTGCGGCCAGGGAAAAGGTGGCAGTCTTGGGCTCTCAGGTGCCAATGATTGGGAACCATTACCGTTACAAAAAGCACAATGGCTTTCTGTCCTGGCACCTTTTCCCTGGGAGGAGTCTTCATTGGTCTTGAATTCTGGACTGTATAATGGCACTTTCTGGGACCAGCACGTGGCACGCACTGTCGAGCTTTGCGCCCAGGGAAAAGGAGGCAACCTCTGGCTCTCAGATGCCAAGGACGGGCCCCCATTAACACTAGAAATGGAACAATTGCTTTCTGTCCTGGGAGCCTTTTCCCTGGGAGTCGTCATCCGTCTGGAATCCTGGGCTGAACAAAGCACTTTCTCTGACCTGCACGTGGCAGGCACCATCTAGCTTTGCGCCCAGGGAAAAGGTGGCAGCCTTGGGCTCTCAGCTGCCAACAATGGGTCCTCGTTAACACTAGATAAATAACAATCGCTTTCTGTACTGGCACCTTTTCCCAGGGAGGAATTTTCGTCTGTCTGGAATTCTGGACTGAAAAATGGCACTTTCCTGGACCTGCAAGTGTAACGCACCGTCGAGATTTGTGCCCAGGCAAAAGGTGGCAGCCTTGGGCTCTCAGGTGCCAATGATGGGGCCCCATTACCCCTAGAAAAAGAACAATCGCTTTCTGTCCTGGCACCTTTTCCCTGGGAGGAGTCTTCGTTGGTCTGGAATTCTGGGCTGAAAACTGCTCTTTCCCTTACCCGCATGTGGCACGCACCGTCGAGCCTTGCGCCCAGGCAAAAGGTGGCAGCCCTGGGCTCTCAGCTGCCAATTTTGGGGCCCCATTAAGCCTAGAAAAGGCGCAATGGCTTTCTGTCCTGGCACCTTTTCCCAGGGAGAAATCTTCGCTGGCCTGGAATTCTGGGATGAGAAACGGCACATTCCCGGACTTGCAAGTGGCACGCGCCGTCGACATTTGCGCCCAGGGAAAAGGTGGCAGCCTTGGGCTCTCAGGTGCCAATGATGGGGCCCCATTACCCCTAGAAAAGGCACAATGGCTTTCTGTCCTGACACCTTTTCCCAGAGGGGAATCGACTTCCATCTGGAATTCTGGGCTGAATAATGGCACTTTCCCGGACCCGCGCAGGGTATGCACCGTCGAGCTTTGCACCAGGGAAAAGGTGGCAGCCTTGGGCTCTCAGGTGCCAATGATGGGGCCCAATTAGCATTACAAAATACACAATGACTTTGTCTCCTGGTACCTTTTCCCTCTGAGGAATCTTCATAGGTCTCAAATTCTGGGCTGAAAAATGGCACTTTCCCGGACCCGCACGTGGAACGCTCCATCGAGCTTTGCGCCCAGGGAAAAGGTGGCAGCCTTGGGCTCTCAGGTGTCAATTTTGGGGCCCCATTAAGCCTAGAAAAGGCACAATTGCTTTCTGTCCTGGCACCTTTTCCCTGGGAGAAATCTTCATCGGCCTCGAATTCTGGGATGAGAAACAGCACAATCCTGGACCCGCAAGTGGCACGCACCGTCGAGTTTTGCGCTCAGGGAAAAGGTTGCAGCCTTGGGCTCTCAGGTGTCAATGATGGAGCCCCATTAACCCTAGAAAAGGAACAATCGCTTTCTATCCTGACACCTTTTCCCAGGGAGGAATCTTCATCGGTCTGGAATTCTGGAATGAGAAACGGCACTTTCCTGGACCCTCATGTAGCACGCATGGTCGAGCCATTGGGCCTTTTCCCAGAAAGTGCTATTTTACAGCCCAGAATTCCAGACCAATGAAGATTCCTCCCAGGGAAAAGGTGCCAGGACAGAAAGCCATTGTGCTTTTTGTAAAGGTAATGGGGCCCCATCATTGGCACCTGAGAGCCCAAGACTGCCACTATTTCCCTGGACGCAAAGCTCGATGCTGCGTTCCACTTGCGGGTCCAGGAAAGTGCCGATTCTCAGACCAGAATTCCAAACCGATGAAGATTCCTCCCTGGGAAAAGGTGCCAGGACAGAAAGCCATTGTGCCTTTTGTAGGGGTAATGGGGCACCATCATTGGCAGCTGAGAGCCCAAGGCTGCCCCCTTTTCCCTGGGCGCAAAGCTCGACGGTGCGTACCTTGTGCGGGTTTGGGCCAGTGCCATTTTTGAAGCCAGATTTCCAGACGGACGAAGATTCCTCCCTGGGAAAAGGTGCCAGGACAGAAAGCAAGTGTTAACGGGGCCCCATCATTGGCACCTGAGAGCCCAAGGCTGCCACCTTTTGCCTGGGCACAAATGTCGACGGCACGTGCCACTTGCGGGTCCGGGGAAGTGCCATTTTTCAGCCCAGAATTCCAGACGGACGAAGACACCTCCCAGGGAAAAGGTGCCAGGTCAGAAATCGAATTGTCCTTTCCTAGGGTCAATGGTGCCCCATCATTGGCACCTGAGAGCCCAAGGCGTCCACCTTTTCCGTGGGCGCAAACATCATTGGCGCGTACCACTTTCTTGTCCGGGAAAGTGCCGTTTTTCAGCCCTCAATTCCAGACGGATGAAGACTCCACACAGGGAAGAGGCTCCCAGGACAGAAAGCGATTGTTCCATTTCTAGGGTTAATCGGACCCCATCATTGGCACCTGAGAGGCCAAGGTTGCCTCCTATACCCAGGGCGCAAAGCTCGACCATGCGTGCTACGTGAGGGTCCGGGAAATTGCCGTTTCTCATTCCAGAATTCCAGACCGATGAAGATTCCTCCCTGGGAAAAGGTGTCAGGACAGAAGGCGATTGTTCCTTTTCTAGGGTTAATGGGGCTCCATCATTGACACCTGAGAGCCGAAGGCTGCAACCTTTTCCCTGAGCGCAAAGCTCAACGGTGCGTGCCACTTGTGGGTCTAGGAATGTGCTGTTTCTCATCCCAGAATTCGAGGCCGATGAAGATTTCTCCCAGGGAAAAGGTGCCAGGACAGAAAGCAATTGTGCCTTTTCTAGGGTTAATGGGGCCCCAAAATTGACACCTGAGAGCCCAAGGCTGCCACCTTTTCCCTGGGCGCGAAGCTCGACGGAGCGTTCCACTTGCGGGTCCCAGAAAGTGCCATTTTACAGCCCAGAATTCCAGACCAATGAAGACTCCTCCCAGGGAAAATGTGCCAGGACAGAAAGCCATTGTGCTTTTTGTAAAGGTAATGGGGCCCCATCATTGGCACCTGAGAGCCCAAGACTGCCACCTTTTCCCTGGACGCAAAGCTCGATGGTGCGTTCCACTTGCGGGTCCAGGAAAGTGCCGATTCTCAGACCAGAATTCCAAACCGATGAAGATTCCTCCCTGGGAAAAGGTGTCCGGACAGAAAGCCATTGTGCCTTTTGTAGGGGTAATGGGGCACCATCATTGGCACCTGAGAGCCCAAGGCTGCCCCCTTTTCCCTGGGCGCAAAGCTCGACGGTGTGTACCTTGTGCGGGTTTGGGGCAGTGCCAATTTTGAAACCAGATTTCCAGACGGATGAAGATTCCTCCCTGGGAAAAGGTGCCAGGACAGAAAGCAACTGTTATTTATCTAGTGTAAACGGGGACCCATCTTTGGCACCTGAGAGCCCAGGGCTGCCACCTTTTGCCTGGACGCAAAGCTCAACGGTGCGTTCCACTTGCGGGTCCAGGAAAGTGCCGATTCTCAGACCAGAATTCCAAACCGATGAAAATCCCTCCCTGGGAAAATGTGCCAGGACAGAAAGCCATTGTTCTTTTTCTAGGGGTAATGGGGCCCCATCATTGGCACCTGAGAGCCCAAGGCTGCCACCTTTTGCCTGGGCGCAAAGCTGGATGGTGCCTGCCACGTGCAGGTCAGAGAAAGTGCTTTGTTCAGCCCAGGATTCCAGACGGATGACAACTCCTCCCAGGGAAAGGGCTCCCAGGACAGAAAGCGATTGTTCCATTTCTAGTGTTAATGGGGGCCCGTCATTGGCATCTGAGAGCCAGAGGTTGCCTCCTTTTCCCTGGGCGCAAAGCACGACAGTGCGTGCCACGTGCTGGTCCCAGAAAGTGCCATTTTACAGCCCAGAATTCCAGACCAATGAAGATTCCTCCCAGGGAAAAGGTGCCAGGACAGAAAGCCATTGTGCTTTTTGTAAAGGTAATGGGGCCCCATCATTGGCACCTGAGAGCCCAAGACTGCCACCTTTTCCCTGGACGCAAAGCTCGATGGTGCGTTCCACTTGCGGGTCCAGGAAAGTGCCGATTCTCAGACCAGAATTCCAAACCGATGAAGATTCCTCCCTGGGAAAAGGTGCCAGGACAGAAAGCCATTGTGCCTTTTGTAGGGGTAATGGGGCCCCATCATTGGCACCTGAGAGCCCAAGGCTGCCACCTTTTGCCTGGGCGCAAAGCTCGACGGTGCGTTCCACTTGCGGGTCCGGGGAAGTGCCGTTTTTCAGCCCTCAATTCCAGACGGATGAAGACTCCTCACAGCGAAGAGGCTCCCAGGACAGAAAGCGATTGTTCCATTTCTAGGGTTAATCGGGCCCCATCATTGGCACCTGAGAGCCCAAGGTTGCCTCCTATACCCTGGGCGCAAAGCTCGACCATGCGTGCTACGTGAGGGTCCAGGAAATTGCCGTTTCTCATTCCAGAATTCCAGACCGATGAAGATTCCTCCCTGGGAAAAGGTGTCAGGACAGAAAGCCATTGTGCCTTTTCTAGGGATAATGGGGCCTCATCTTTGGCACCTGAGACCCCAAGGCTGCCACCTTTTCCCTGGGCGCAAATGCCGACAGCGCGTGCCACTTGCAAGTCCGGGAATGTGCCGTTTCTCATCCCAGAATTCCAGGCCAGCGAAGATTTCTCCTTGGGAAAAGGTGCCAGGACAGAAAGCGATTGTGCCTTTTCTAGGGTTAATGGGGTCCCAAAATTGGCAGCTGAGAGCCCAGGGCTGCCACCTTTTCCATAGGCGCAAAGCTCGAAGGTGCGTGCCACATGCGGGTAAGGGCAAGAGCCGTTTTCAGCCCAGAATTCCAGACCAATGAAGACTCCTCCCAGGGAAAAGGTGCCAGGACAGAAAGCGATTGTTCTTTTTCTAGGGGTAATGGGGCACCATCATTGGCACCTGAGAGCCCAAGGCTGCCACCTTTTGCCTAGGCTCAAAGCTCGACGGTGCGTTCCACTTGGGGGTCCAGGAAAATGCCGATTCTCAGACCAGAATTCCAAACCGATGAAGATCCCTCCCTGGGAAAAGGTGCCAGGACAGAAAGCCATTGTTCTTTTTCTAGGGGTAATGGGGCCCCATCATTGGCACCTGAGAGCCCAAGGCTGCCACCTTTTGCCTGGGCACAAAGCTCGACGGTGCGTTCCACTTGCAGGTCCGGGGAAGTGCCGTTTTTCAGACCAGAATTCCAGACAGACGAAAATTCCTCCCTGGGAAAAGGTGCCAGGACAGAAAGCGATTGTTATTTATCTAGTGTTAACGGGGACCCATCGTTGGCACCTGAGAGCCCAAGGCTGCCACCTTTTCCCTGGGCGCAAAGCTAGATGGTGCCTGCCTCGTGCAGGTCAGAGAAAGTGCTTTGTTCAGCCCAGGATTCCAGACGGATGACGACTCCTCCCAGGGAAAAGGCTCCCAGGACAGAAAGCGATTGTTCCATTTCTAGTGTTAATGGGGGCCCCTCATTGGCATCTGAGAGCCAGAGGTTGCCTCCTTTTCCCTGGGCGCAAAGCACAGCAGTGCGTGCCACGTGCTGGTCCCAGAAAGTACCATTTTACAGCCCAGAATTCCAGACCAATGAAGACTCCTCCCAGGGAAAATGTGCCAGGACAGAAAGCCATTGTGCTTTTTGTAAAGGTAATGGGGCCCCATCATTGGCACCTGAGAGCCCAAGACTGCCACCTTTTCCCTGGACGCAAAGCTCGATGGTGCGTTCCACTTGCGGGTCCAGGAAAGTGCCGATTCTCAGACCAGAATTCCAAACCGATGAAGATTCCTCCCTGGGAAAAGGTGCCAGGACAGAAAGCCATTGTGCCTTTTGTAGGGGTAATGGGGCACCATCATTGGCAGCTGAGAGCCCAAGGCTGCCCCCTTTTCCCTGGGCGTAAAGCTCGACGGTGTGTACCTTGTGCGGGTTTGGGGCAGTGCCAATTTTGAACCCAGATTTCCAGACGGATGAAGATTCCTCCCTGGGAAAAGGTGCCAGGACAGAAAGCAACTGTTATTTTTCTAATGTTAACGGGGCCCCATCATTGGCACCTGAGAGCCCAAGGCTGCCACCTTTTGCCTGGGCGCAAAGCTCGACGGCGCGTGCCACTTGCGGGTTCGGGGACGTGCCATTTTTCAGCCCAGAATTCCAGACGGACGAAGACACCTCCCAGGGAAAAGGTGCCAGGTCAGAAATCGAATTGTCCTTTCCTAGGGTCAATGGTGCCCCATCATTGGCACCTGAGAGTTCAAGGCTGCCACCTTTTCCGTGGGCGCAAACATCAACGGCACGTGCCACTTTCTTGTCCGGGAAAGTGCCGTTTTTCAGCCCTCAATTCCAGACGGATGAAGACTCCTCACAGGGAAGAGTCTCCCAGGACAGAAAGCGATTGTTCCATTTCTAGGGTTAATCCGGCTCCATCATTGGCACCTGAGAGGCCAAGGTTGCCTCCTATACCCTGGGCGCAAAGCTCCACCATGCGTGCTACGTGAGGGTCCGGGAAATTGCCGTTTCTCATTCCAGAATTCCAGACCGATGGAGATTCCTCCCTGGGAAAAGGTGCAAGGACAGAAAGCGATTGTTCCTTTTCTAGGGTTAATGGGGCTCCATCATTGACACCTGAGAGACCAAGGCTGCAACCTTTTCCCTGAGCGCAAAGCTCAACGGTGCGTGCCACTTGCGGGTCCAGGAATGTGCTGTTTCTCATCCCAGAATTCGAGGCCGATAAAGATTTCTCCCAGGGAAAAGGTGCCTGGACAGAAAGCAATTGTGCCTTTTCTAGGGTTAATGGGGCCCCAAAATTGACACCTAAGAGGCCAAGGCTGCCACCTTTTCCCTGGGCGCAAAGCTCGACGGAGCGTTCCACGTGCGGGTCCGGGAAAGTGCCATTTTTCAGCCCAGAATTCCAGACCTATGAAGATTCCTCAGAGGGAAAAGGTACCAGGAGACAAAGCCATTGTGTATTTTGTAATGCTAATTGGGCCCCATCATTGGCACCTGAGAGCCCAAGGCTGCCACCTTTTCCCTGGGTGCAAAGCTCGACGGTGCATACCCTGTGCGGGTCCGGGAAAGGGCCGTTTTTCAGCGCAGAATTCCAGACGGAAGTCGATTCCTCTCTGGGAAAAGGTGTCAGGACAGAAAGCCATTGTGCCTTTTGTAGGGGTAATGGGGCCTCATCTTTGGCACCTGAGAGCCCAAGGCTGCCACCTTTTCCCTGGGCGCAAAGCTGGATGGTGCCTGCCACGTGCAGGTCAGAGAAAGTGCTTTGTTCAGCCCAGGATTCCAGACGGATGACAACTCCTCCCAGGGAAAGGGCTCCCAGGACAGAAAGCGATTGTTCCATTTCTAGTGTTAATGGGGGCCCGTCATTGGCATCTGAGAGCCAGAGGTTGCCTCCTTTTCCCTGGGCGCAAAGCACGACAGTGCGTGCCACGTGCTGGTCCCAGAAAGTGCCATTTTACAGCCCAGAATTCCAGACCAATGAAGATTCCTCCCAGGGAAAAGGTGCCAGGACAGAAAGCCATTGTGCTTTTTGTAAAGGTAATGGGGCCCCATCATTGGCACCTGAGAGCCCAAGACTGCCACCTTTTCCCTGGACGCAAAGCTCGATGGTGCGTTCCACTTGCGGGTCCAGGAAAGTGCCGATTCTCAGACCAGAATTCCAAACCGATGAAGATTCCTCCCTGGGAAAAGGTGCCAGGACAGAAACCCATTGTGCCTTTTGTAGGGGTAATGGGACACCATCATTGGCAGCTGAGAGCTCAAGGCTGCCCCCTTTTCCCCGGGCGCAAAGCTCGACGGTGTGTACCTTGTGCGGGTTTGGGGCAGTGCCATTTTTGAACCCAGATTTCCAGACGGACGAAGATTCCTCCCTGGGAAAAGGTGCCAGGACAGAAAGCATGTGTGATTTTTCTAGCGTTAACAGGGCCCCATCATTGGCACCTGAGAGCCCAAGGCTGCCACCTTTTGCCTGGGCGCAAATGTCGACGGCGGGTGCCACTTGCGGGTCCGGGGAAGTGCCATTTTTCAGCCCAGAATTCCAGACGGACAAAGACACCTCCCAGGGAAAAGGTGCCAGGTCAGAAATCGAATTGTCCTTTTCTAGGGTCAATAGTGCCTCATCATTGGCACCTCAGAGTTCAAGGCTGCCACCTTTTCCGTGGGCGCGAACATCAACGGCGCGTACCACTTTCTTGTCCGGGAAAGTGCCGTTTTTCAGCCCTCAATTCCAGACGGATGAAGACTCCTCACAGCAAAGAGGCTCCCAGGAAAGAAAGCAATTGTTCCATTTCTAGGGTTAATCGGGCTCTATCATTGGCACCTGAGAGCCCAAGGTTGCCTCCTATACCCTGGGCGCAAAGCTCCACCATGCGTGCTACATGAGGGTCCGGGAAATTGCCGTTTCTCATTCCAGAATTCCAGACCGATGAAGATTCCTCCCTGGGAAAAGGTGCCAGGACAGAAAGCGATTGTTCCTTTTCTAGGGTTAATGGGGCTCCATCATTGACACCTGAGAGCCGAAGGCTGCCACCTTTTCCCTGAGCGCAAAGCTCAACGGTGCGTGCCACTTGCGGGTCCAGGAATGTGCTGTTTCTCATCCCAGAATTCGAGGCCGATGAAGATTTCTCCCAGGGAAGATGTGCCAGGGCAGAAAGCAATTGTGCCTTTTCTAGGGTTAATGGGGCCCCAAAATTGACACCTGAGAGCCCAAGGCTGCCACCTTTTCCCTGGGCGCAAAGCTCGATGGAGCGTTCCACGTGCGGGTCCCGGAAAGTGCCATTTTTCAGCCCAGAATTCCAGACCTATGAAGATTCCTCAGAGGGAAAAGGTACCAGGAGACAAAGCCATTGTGTATTTTGTAATGCTAATTGGGCCCCATCATTGGCACCTGAGACCCCAAGGCTGCCACCTTTTCCCTGGGTGCAAAGCTCGACGATGCATACCCTGTGCGGGTCCGAGAAAGGGCCGTTTTTCAGCCCAGAATTCCAGACGGAAGTCGATTCCTCTCTGGGAAAAGGTGTCAGGACAGAAAGCCATTGTGCCTTTTCTAGGGGTAATGGGGCCTCATTTTTGGCACCTGAGAGCCCAAGGCTGCCACCTTTTCCCTGGGCGCAAATGTCGACGGCGCGTGCCACTTGCAAGTCCGGGAATGTGCCGTTTCTCATCCCAGAATTCCAGGCCAGCGAAGATTTCTCCCTGGGAAAAGGTGCCAGGACAGAAAGCGATTGTGCCTTTTCTAGGGTTAATGGGGCCCCAAAATTGGCAGCTGAGAGCCCAGGGCTGCCACCTTTTCCCTAGGCGCAAAGCTCGACGGTGCGTGCCACATGCGGGTAAGGGAAAGAGCCGTTTTCAGCCCAGAATTCCAGACCACTGAAGATTCCTCCCAGGGAAAAGGTGCCAGGACAGAAAGCGATTGTTCTTTTTCTAGGGGTAATGGGGCCCCATCATTGGCACCTGAGAGCCCAAGGCTGCCACCATTTGCCTGGGCACAAAGCTCGACGGTGTGTTCCACTTGCGGGTCCAGGAAAGTCCCGATTCTCAGACCAGAATTCCAAACCGATGAAGATTCCTCCCTGGGAAAAGGTGCCAGGACAGAAAGCCATTGTGCCTTTTGTAGGGGTAATGGGGCACCATCATTGGCACCTGAGAGCCCAAGGCTGCCCCCTTTTCCCTGGGCGCAAAGCTCGACGGTGTGTACCTTGTGCGGGTTTGGGGCAGTGCCAATTTTGAACCCAGATTTCAAGACGGACGAAGATTCCTCCCTGGGAAAAGGTGCCAGGACAGAAAGCAAATGTTATTTTTCTAGTGTTAACGGGGCCCCATCATTGGCACCTGAGAGCCCAAGGCTGCCACCTTTTGCCTGGGCGCAAATGTCGACGGCGCGTGCCACTTGCGAGTTCGGGGAAGTGCCATTTTTCAGCCCAGAATTCCAGACGGACGAAGACACCTCCCAGGGAAAAGGTGCCAGGTCAGAAATCGAATTGTCCTTTCCTAGGGTCAATGGTGCCCCATCATTGGCACCTGAGAGTTCAAGGCTGCCACCTTTTCCGTGGGCGCAAACATCAACGGCACGTGCCACTTTCTTGTCCGGGAAAGTGCCGTTTTTCAGCCCTCAATTCCAGACGGATGACGACTACTCCCAGGGAAAGGACTCCCAGGACAGAAAGCGATTGTTCCATTTCTAGTGTAATGGGGGCCCGTCATTGGCATCTGAGAGCCAGAGGTTGCCTCCTTTTCCCTGGGCGCAAAGCACAACAGTGCGTGCCACGTGCTGGTCCCAGAAAGTGCCATTTTACAGCCCAGAATTCCAGACCAATGAAGACTCCTCCCAGGGAAAAGGTGCCAGGACAGAAAGCCATTGTGCTTTTTGTAAAGGTAATGGGGCCCCATCATTGGCACCTGAGAGCCCAAGACTGCCACCTTTTCCCTGGACGCAAAGCTCGATGGTGCGTTCCACTTGTGGGTCCAGGAAAGTGCCGATTCTCAGACCAGAATTCCAAACCGATGAAGATTCCTCCCTGGGAAAAGGTGCCAGGACAGAAAGCCATTGTGCCTTTTGTAGGGGTAATGGGGCACCATCATTGGCACCTGAGAGCCCAAGGCTGCCCCCTTTTCCCTGGGCGCAAAGCTCGACGGTGCGCACCTTGTGCGGGTTTGGGCCAGTGCCGTTTTTGAAGCCGGATTTCCAGACGGACGAAGATTCCTCCCTGGGAAAAGGTGCCAGGACAGAAAGCAAGTGTTAACGGGGCCCCATCATTGGCACCTGAGAGCCCAAGGCTGCCACCTTTTGCCTGGGCACAAATGTCGACGGCACGTGCCACTTGCGGGTCCGGGGAAGTGCCATTTTTAAGCCCAGAATTCCAGACGGACGAAGACACCTCCCAGGGAAAATGTGCCAGGTCAGAAATCGAATTGTCCTTTCCTAGGGTCAATGGTGCCCCATCATTGGCACCTCAGAGTTCAAGGCTGCCACCTTTTCCGTGGGCGCAAACATCAATGGCGCGTACCACTTTCTTGTCCGGGAAAGTGCCGTTTTTCAGCCCTCAATTCCAGACGGATGAAGACTCCACACAGGGAAGAGGCTCCCAGGACAGAAAGCGATTGTTCCATTTCTAGGGTTAATCGGACCCCATCATTGGCACCTGAGAGCCCAAGGTTGCCTCCTATACCCAGGGCGCAAAGCTCGACCATGCGTGCTACGTGAGGGTCCGGGAAATTGCCGTTTCTCATTCCAGAATTCCAGACCGATGAAGATTCCTCCCTGGGAAAAGGTGTCAGGACAGAAGGCGATTGTTCCTTTTCTAGGGTTAATGGGGCTCCATCATTGACACCTGAGAGCCGAAGGCTGCCACCTTTTCCCTGAGCGCAAAGCTCAACGGTGCGTGCCACTTGTGGGTCTAGGAATGTGCTGTTTCTCATCCCAGAATTCGAGGCCGATGAAGATTTCTCCCAGGGAAAAGGTGCCAGGACAGAAAGCAATTGTGCCTTTTCTAGGGTTAATGGGGCCCCAAAATTGACACCTGAGAGCCCAAGGCTGCCACCTTTTCCCTGGGCGCGAAGCTCGACGGAGCGTTCCACTTGCGGGTCCCAGAAAGTGCCATTTTACAGCCCAGAATTCCAGACCAATGAAGACTCCTCCCAGGGAAAATGTGCCAGGACAGAAAGCCATTGTGCTTTTTGTAAAGGTAATGGGGCCCCATCATTGGCACCTGAGAGCCCAAGACTGCCACCTTTTCCCTGGACGCAAAGCTCGATGGTGCGTTCCACTTGCGGGTCCAGGAAAGTGCCGATTCTCAGACCAGAATTCCAAACTGATGAAGATTCCTCCCTGGGAAAAGGTGCCAGGACAGAAAGCCATTGTGCCTTTTGTAGGGGTAATGGGGCACCATCATTGGCACCTGAGAGCCCAAGGCTGCCCCCTTTTCCCTGGGCGCAAAGCTCGACGGTGTGTACCTTGTGCGGGTTTGGGGCAGTGCCAATTTTGAACCCAGATTTCCAGACGGATGAAGATTCCTCCCTGGGAAAAGGTGCCAGGACAGAAAGCAACTGTTATTTATCTAGTGTTAACGGGGACCCATCTTTGGCACCTGAGAGCCCAAGGCTGCCACCTTTTGCCTGGACGCAAAGCTCAACGGTGCGTTCCACTTGCGGGTCCAGGAAAGTGCCGATTCTCAGACCAGAATTCCAAACCGATGAAAATCCCTCCCTGGGAAAAGGTGCCAGGACAGAAAGCCATTGTTCTTTTTCTAGGGGTAATGGGGCCCCATCATTGGCACCTGAGAGCCCAAGGCTGCCACCTTTTGCCTGGGCACAAAGCTCGACGGTGCGTTCCACTTGCGGGTCCGGGGAAGTGCCGTTTTTCAGCCCTCAATTCCAGACGGATGAAGACTCCTCACAGCGAAGAGGCTCCCAGGACAGAAAGCGATTTTTCCATTTCTAGGGTTAATCGGGCCCCATCATTGGCACCTGAGAGGCCAAGGTTGCCTCCTATACCCTGGGCGCAAAGCTCGACCATGCGTGCTACGTGAGGGTCCAGGAAATTGCCGTTTCTCATTCCAGAATTCCAGACCGATGAAGATTCCTCCCTGGGAAAAGGTGCCAGGACAGGAATCCATTTCTCCTTTTCTAGGAGTAATGGGGACCCATCATTGACACCTGAGAGCTGAAGGCTGCAACCTTTTCCCTGAGCGCAAAGCTCGACGGTGCGTGCCACTTGTGAGTCCAGGAATGTGCTGTTTCTCATCCCAGAATTCGAGGCCGATGAAGATTTCTCCCAGGGAAAAGGTGCCAGGACAGAAAGCAATTGTGCCTTTTCTAGGGTTAATGGGGCCCCAAAATTGACACCTGAGAGCCCAAGGCTGCCACCTTTTCCCTGGGCGCAAAGCTCGACGGAGCGTTCCACGTGCGGGTCCCGGAAAGTGCCATTTTTCAGCCCAGAATTCCAGACCTATGAAGATTCCTCAGAGGGAAAAGGTACCAGGAGACAAAGCCATTGTGTATTTTGTAATGCTAATTGGGCCCCATCATTGGCACCTGAGAGCCCAAGGCTGCCACCTTTTCCCTGGGTGCAAAGCTCGACGGTGCATACCCTGTGCGGTTCCGGGAAAGGGCCGTTTTTCAGCCCAGAATTCCAGACGGAAGTCGATTCCTCTCTGGGAAAAGGTGTCAGGACAGAAAGCCATTGTGCCTTTTCTAGGGGTAATGGGGCCTCATCTTTGGCACCTGAGACCCCAAGGCTGCCACCTTTTCCCTGGGCGCAAATGCCGACAGCGCGTGCCACTTGCAAGTCCGGGAATGTGCCGTTTCTCATCCCAGAATTCCAGGCCAGCGAAGATTTCTCCTTGGGAAAAGGTGCCAGGACAGAAAGCGATTGTGCCTTTTCTAGGGTTAATGGGGTCCCAAAATTGGCAGCTGAGAGCCCAGGGCTGCCACCTTTTCCATAGGCGCAAAGCTCGAAGGTGCGTGCCACATGCGGGTAAGGGAAAGAGCCGTTTTCAGCCCAGAATTCCAGACCAATGAAGACTCCTCCCAGGGAAAAGGTGCCAGGACAGAAAGCGATTGTTCTTTTTCTAGGGGTAATGGGGCCCCATCATTGGCACCTGAGAGCCCAAGGCTGCCACCTTTTGCCTAGGCTCAAAGCTCGACGGTGTGTTCCACTTGCGGGTCCAGGAAAATGCCGATTCTCAGACCAGAATTCCAAACCGATGAAGATCCCTCCCTGGGAAAAGGTGCCAGGACAGAAAGCGATTGTTCTTTTTCTAGGGGTAATGGGGCCCCATCATTGGCACCTGAGAGCCCAAGGCTGCCACCTTTTGCCTGGGCACAAAGCTCGACGGTGCGTTCCACTTGCAGGTCCGGGGAAGTGCCGTTTTTCAGACCAGAATTCCAGACGGACGAAAATTCCTCCCTGGGAAAAGGTGCCAGGACAGAAAGCGATTGTTATTTATCTAGTGTTAATGGGGACCCATCGTTGGCACCTGAGAGCCCAAGGCTGCCACCTTTTCCCTGGGCGCAAAGCTAGATGGTGCCTGCCTCGTGCAGGTCAGAGAAAGTGCTTTGTTCAGCCCAGGATTCCAGACGGATGACGACTCCTCCCAGGGAAAAGGCTCCCAGGACAGAAAGCGATTGTTCCATTTCTAGTGTTAATGGGGGCCCCTCATTGGCATCTGAGAGCCAGAGGTTGCCTCCTTTTCCCTGGGCGCAAAGCACGACAGTGCGTGCCACGTGCTGGTCCCAGAAAGTGCCATTTTACAGCCCAGAATTCCAGACCAATGAAGACTCCTCCCAGGGAAAATGTGCCAGGACAGAAAGCCATTGTGCTTTTTGTAAAGGTAATGGGGCCCCATCATTGGCACCTGAGAGCCCAAGACTGCCACCTTTTCCCTGGACGCAAAGCTCCATGGTGCGTTCCACTTGCGGGTCCAGGAAAGTGCCGATTCTCAGAGCAGAATTCCAAACCGATGAAGATTCCTCCCTGGGAAAAGGTGCCAGGACAGAAAGCCATTGTGCCTTTTGTAGGGGTAATGGGGCACCATCATTGGCAGCTGAGAGCCCAAGGCTGCCCCCTTTTCCCTGGGCGCAAAGCTCGACGGTGTGTACCTTGTGCGGGTTTGGGGCAGTGCCAATTTTGAACCCAGATTTCCAGACGGATGAAGATTCCTCCCTGGGAAAAGGTGCCAGGACAGAAAGCAACTGTTATTTTTCTAATGTTAACGGGGCCCCATCATTGGCACCTGAGAGCCCAAGGCTGCCACCTTTTGCCTGGGCGCAAATGTCGACGGCGCGTGCCACTTGCGGGTTCGGGGACGTGCCATTTTTCAGCCCAGAATTCCAGACGGACGAAGACACCTCCCAGGGAAAAGGTGCCAGGTCAGAAATCGAATTGTCCTTTCCTAGGGTCAATGGTGCCCCATCATTGGCACCTCAGAGTTCAAGGCTGCCACCTTTTCCGTGGGCGCAAACATCAACGGCACGTGCCACTTTCTTGTCCGGGAAAGTGCCGTTTTTCAGCCCTCAATTCCAGACGGATGAAGACTCCTCACAGGGAAGAGTCTCCCAGGACAGAAAGCGATTGTTCCATTTCTAGGGTTAATCCGGCTCCATCATTGGCACCTGAGAGGCCAAGGTTGCCTCCTATACCCTGGGCGCAAAGCTCCACCATGCGTGCTACGTGAGGGTCCGGGAAATTGCCGTTTCTCATTCCAGAATTCCAGACCGATGGAGATTCCTCCCTGGGAAAAGGTGCAAGGACAGAAAGCGATTGTTCCTTTTCTAGGGTTAATGGGGCTCCATCATTGACACCTGAGAGACCAAGGCTGCAACCTTTTCCCAGAGCGCAAAGCTCAACGGTGCGTGCCACTTGCGGGTCCAGGAATGTGCTGTTTCTCATCCCAGAATTCGAGGCCGATAAAGATTTCTCCCAGGGAAAAGGTGCCAGGACAGAAAGCAATTGTGCCTTTTCTAGGGTTAATGGGGCCCCAAAATTGACACCTGAGAGCCCAAGGCTGCCACCTTTTCCCTGGGCGCAAAGCTCGACGGAGCGTTCCACGTGCGGGTCCGGGAAAGTGCCATTTTTCAGCCCAGAATTCCAGACCTATGAAGATTCCTCAGAGGGAAAAGGTACCAGGAGACAAAGCCATTGTGTATTTTGTAATGCTAATTGGGCCCCATCATTGGCACCTGAGACCCCAAGGCTGCCACCTTTTCCCTGGGTGCAAAGCTCGACGGTGCATACCCTGTGCGGGTCCGGGAAAGGGCCGTTTTTCAGCCCAGAATTCCAGACGGAAGTCGATTCCTCTCTGGGAAAAGGTGTCAGGACAGAAAGCCATTGTGCCTTTTGTAGGGGTAATGGGGCCTCATCTTTGGCACCTGAGAGCCCAAGGCTGCCACCTTTTCCCTGGGCGCAAAGCTGGATGGTGCCTGCCACGTGCAGGTCAGAGAAAGTGCTTTGTTCAGCCCAGGATTCCAGACGGATGACAACTCCTCCCAGGGAAAGGGCTCCCAGGACAGAAAGCGATTGTTCCATTTCTAGTGTTAATGGGGGCCCGTCATTGGCATCTGAGAGCCAGAGGTTGCCTCCTTTTCCCTGGGCGCAAAGCACGACAGTGTGTGCCACGTGCTGGTCCCAGAAAGTGCCATTTTACAGCCCAGAATTCCAGACCAATGAAGATTCCTCCCAGGGAAAAGGTGCCAGGACAGAAAGCCATTGTGCTTTTTGTAAAGGTAATGGGGCCCCATCATTGGCACCTGAGAGCCCAAGACTGCCACCTTTTCCCTGGACGCAAAGCTCGATGGTGCGTTCCACTTGCGGGTCCAGGAAAGTGCCGATTCTCAGACCAGAATTCCAAACCGATGAAGATTCCTCCCAGGGAAAAGGTGCCAGGACAGAAAGCCATTTTGCCTTTTGTAGGGGTAATGGGACACCATCATTGGCAGCTGAGAGCCCAAGGCTGCCCCCTTTTCCCTGGGCGCAAAGCTCGACGGTGTGTACCTTGTGCGGGTTTGGGGCAGTGCCAATTTTGAACCCAGATTTCCAGACGGATGAAGATTCCTCCCTGGGAAAAGGTGCCAGGACAGAAAGCAACTGTTATTTTTCTAATGTTAACGGGGCCCCATCATTGGCACCTGAGAGCCCAAGGCTGCCACCTTTTGCCTGGGCGCAAATGTCGACGGCGCGTGCCACTTGCGGGTTCGGGGACGTGCCATTTTTCAGCCCAGAATTCCAGACGGACGAAGACACCTCCCAGGGAAAAGGTGCCAGGTCAGAAATCGAATTGTCCTTTCCTAGGGTCAATGGTGCCCCATCATTGGCACCTCAGAGTTCAAGGCTGCCACCTTTTCCGTGGGCGCAAACATCAACGGCACGTGCCACTTTCTTGTCCGGGAAAGTGCCGTTTTTCAGCCCTCAATTCCAGACGGATGAAGACTCCTCACAGGGAAGAGTCTCCCAGGACAGAAAGCGATTGTTCCATTTCTAGGGTTAATCCGGCTCCATCATTGGCACCTGAGAGGCCAAGGTTGCCTCCTATACCCTGGGCGCAAAGCTCCACCATGCGTGCTACGTGAGGGTCCGGGAAATTGCCGTTTCTCATTCCAGAATTCCAGACCGATGGAGATTCCTCCCTGGGAAAAGGTGCAAGGACAGAAAGCGATTGTTCCTTTTCTAGGGTTAATGGGGCTCCATCATTGACACCTGAGAGACCAAGGCTGCAACCTTTTCCCTGAGCGCAAAGCTCAACGGTGCGTGCCACTTGCGGGTCCAGGAATGTGCTGTTTCTCATCCCAGAATTCGAGGCCGATAAAGATTTCTCCCAGGGAAAAGGTGCCAGGACAGAAAGCAATTGTGCCTTTTCTAGGGTTAATGGGGCCCCAAAATTGACACCTAAGAGGCCAAGGCTGCCACCTTTTCCCTGGGCGCAAAGCTCGACGGAGCGTTCCACGTGCGGGTCCGGGAAAGTGCCATTTTTCAGCCCAGAATTCCAGACCTATGAAGATTCCTCAGAGGGAAAAGGTACCAGGAGACAAAGCCATTGTGTATTTTGTAATGCTAATTGGGCCCCATCATTGGCACCTGAGACCCCAAGGCTGCCACCTTTTCCCTGGGTGCAAAGCTCGACGGTGCATACCCTGTGCGGGTCCGGGAAAGGGCCGTTTTTCAGCCCAGAATTCCAGACGGAAGTCGATTCCTCTCTGGGAAAAGGTGTCAGGACAGAAAGCCATTGTGCCTTTTGTAGGGGTAATGGGGCCTCATCTTTGGCACCTGAGAGCCCAAGGCTGCCACCTTTTCCCTGGGCGCAAAGCTGGATGGTGCCTGCCACGTGCAGGTCAGAGAAAGTGCTTTGTTCAGCCCAGGATTCCAGACGGATGACAACTCCTCCCAGGGAAAGGGCTCCCAGGACAGAAAGCGATTGTTCCATTTCTAGTGTTAATGGGGGCCCGTCATTGGCATCTGAGAGCCAGAGGTTGCCTCCTTTTCCCTGGGCGCAAAGCACGACAGTGCGTGCCACGTGCTGGTCCCAGAAAGTGCCATTTTACAGCCCAGAATTCCAGACCAATGAAGATTCCTCCCAGGGAAAAGGTGCCAGGACAGAAAGCCATTGTGCTTTTTGTAAAGGTAATGGGGCCCCATCATTGGCACCTGAGAGCCCAAGACTGCCACCTTTTCCCTGGACGCAAAGCTCGATGGTGCGTTCCACTTGCGGGTCCAGGAAAGTGCCGATTCTCAGACCAGAATTCCAAACCGATGAAGATTCCTCCCTGGGAAAAGGTGCCAGGACAGAAACCCATTGTGCCTTTTGTAGGGGTAATGGGACACCATCATTGGCAGCTGAGAGCTCAAGGCTGCCCCCTTTTCCCCGGGCGCAAAGCTCGACGGTGTGTACCTTGTGCGGGTTTGGGGCAGTGCCATTTTTGAACCCAGATTTCCAGACGGACGAAGATTCCTCCCTGGGAAAAGGTGCCAGGACAGAAAGCATGTGTGATTTTTCTAGCGTTAACAGGGCCCCATCATTGGCACCTGAGAGCCCAAGGCTGCCACCTTTTGCCTGGGCGCAAATGTCGACGGCGGGTGCCACTTGCGGGTCCGGGGAAGTGCCATTTTTCAGCCCAGAATTCCAGACGGACAAAGACACCTCCCAGGGAAAAGGTGCCAGGTCAGAAATCGAATTGTCCTTTTCTAGGGTCAATAGTGCCCCATCATTGGCACCTGAGAGTTCAAGGCTGCCACCTTTTCCGTGGGCGCGAACATCAACGGCGCGTACCACTTTCTTGTCCGGGAAAGTGCCGTTTTTCAGCCCTCAATTCCAGACGGATGAAGACTCCTCACAGCGAAGAGGCTCCCAGGAAAGAAAGCAATTGTTCCATTTCTAGGGTTAATCGGGCTCTATCATTGGCACCTGAGAGCCCAAGGTTGCCTCCTATACCCTGGGCGCAAAGCTCCACCATGCGTGCTACGTGAGGGTCCGGGAAATTGCCGTTTCTCATTCCAGAATTCCAGACCGATGAAGATTCCTCCCTGGGAAAAGGTGCCAGGACAGAAAGCGATTGTTCCTTTTCTAGGGTTAATGGGGCTCCATCATTGACACCTGAGAGCCGAAGACTGCAACCTTTTCCCTGAGCGCAAAGCTCAACGGTGCGTGCCACTTGCGGGTCCAGGAATGTGCTGTTTCTCATCCCAGAATTCGAGGCCGATGAAGATTTCTCCCAGGGAAGATGTGCCAGGGCAGAAAGCAATTGTGCCTTTTCTAGGGTTAATGGGGCCCCAAAATGGACACCTGAGAGCCCAAGGCTGCCACCTTTTCCCTGGGCGCAAAGCTCGATGGAGCGTTCCACGTGCGGGTCCCGGAAAGTGCCATTTTTCAGCCCAGAATTCCAGACCTATGAAGATTCCTCAGAGGGAAAAGGTACCAGGAGACAAAGCCATTGTGTATTTTGTAATGCTAATTGGGCCCCATCATTGGCACCTGAGACCCCAAGGCTGCCACCTTTTCCCTGGGTGCAAAGCTCGACGATGCATACCCTGTGCGGGTCCGAGAAAGGGCCGTTTTTCAGCCCAGAATTCCAGACGGAAGTCGATTCCTCTCTGGGAAAAGGTGTCAGGACAGAAAGCCATTGTGCCTTTTCTAGGGGTAATGGGGCCTCATCTTTGGCACCTGAGAGCCCAAGGCTGCCACCTTTTCCCTGGGCGCAAATGCCGACAGCGCGTGCCACTTGCAAGTCCGGGAATGTGCCGTTTCTCATCCCAGAATTCCAGGCCAGCGAAGATTTCTCCCTGGGAAAAGGTGCCAGGACAGAAAGCGATTGTGCCTTTTCTAGGGTTAATGGGGCCCCAAAATTGGCAGCTGAGAGCCCAGGGCTGCCACCTTTTCCCTAGGCGCAAAGCTCGACGGTGCGTGCCACATGCGGGTAAGGGAAAGAGCCGTTTTCAGCCCAGAATTCCAGACCACTGAAGATTCCTCCCAGGGAAAAGGTGCCAGGACAGAAAGCGATTGTTCTTTTTCTAGGGGTAATGGGGCCCCATCATTGGCACCTGAGAGCCCAAGGCTGCCACCATTTGCCTGGGCACAAAGCTCGACGGTGTGTTCCACTTGCGGGTCCAGGAAAGTCCCGATTCTCAGACCAGAATTCAAAACCGATGAAGATTCCTCCCAGGGAAAAGGTGCCAGGACAGAAAACCATTGTGCCTTTTGTAGGGGTAATGGGTCACCATCATTGGCACCTGAGAGCCCAAGGCTGCCCCCTTTTCCCTGGGCGCAAAGCTCGACGGTGTGTACCTTGTGCGGGTTTGGGGCAGTGCCAATTTTGAACCCAGATTTCAAGACGGACGAAGATTCCTCCCTGGGAAAAGGTGCCAGGACAGAAAGCAAATGTTATTTTTCTAGTGTTAACGGGGCCCCATCATTGGCACCTGAGAGCCCAAGGCTGCCACCTTTTGACTGGGCGCAAATGTCGACGGCGCGTGCCACTTGCGAGTTCGGGGAAGTGCCATTTTTCAGCCCAGAATTCCAGACGGACGAAGACACCTCCCAGGGAAAAGGTGCCAGGTCAGAAATCGAATCGTCCTTTCCTAGGGTCAATGGTGCCCCATCATTGGCACCTGAGAGTTCAAGGCTGCCACCTTTTCCGTGGGCGCAAACATCAACGGCACGTGCCACTTTCTTGTCCGGGAAAGTGCCGTTTTTCAGCCCTCAATTCCAGACGGATGACGACTACTCCCAGGGAAAGGACTCCCAGGACAGAAAGCGATTGTTCCATTTCTAGTGTAATGGGGGCCCGTCATTGGCATCTGAGAGTCAGAGGTTGCCTCCTTTTCCCTGGGCGCAAAGCACAACAGTGCGTGCCACGTGCTGGTCCCAGAAAGTGCCATTTTACAGCCCAGAATTCCAGACCAATGAAGACTCCTCCCAGGGAAAAGGTGCCAGGACAGAAAGCCATTGTGCTTTTTGTAAAGGTAATGGGGCACCATCATTGGCACCTGAGAGCCCAAGACTGCCACCTTTTCCCTGGACGCAAAGCTCGATGGTGCGTTCCACTTGCGGGTCCAGGAAAGTGCCGATTCTCAGACCAGAATTCCAAACCGATGAAGATTCCTCCCTGGGAAAAGGTGCCAGGACAGAAAGCCATTGTGCCTTTTGTAGGGGTAATGGGGCACCATCATTGGCACCTGAGAGCCCAAGGCTGCCCCCTTTTCCCTGGGCGCAAAGCTCGACGGTGCGCACCTTGTGCGGGTTTGGGCCAGTGCCGTTTTTGAAGCCAGATTTCCAGACCGATGAAGATTCCTCCCTGGGAAAAGGTGCCAGGACAGAAAGCAAGTGTTAACGGGGCCCCATCATTGGCACCTGAGAGCCCAAGGCTGCCACCTTTTGCCTGGGCACAAATGTCGACGGCACGTGCCACTTGCGGGTCCGGGGAAGTGCCATTTTTCAGCCCAGAATTCCAGACGGACGAAGACACCTCCCAGGGAAAATGTGCCAGGTCAGAAATCGAATTGTCCTTTCCTAGGGTCAATGGTGCCCCATCATTGGCACCTGAGAGTTCAAGGCTGCCACCTTTTCCGTGGGCGCAAACATCAATGGCGCGTACCACTTTCTTGTCCGGGAAAGTGCCGTTTTTCAGCCCTCAATTCCAGACGGATGAAGACTCCACACAGGGAAGAGGCTCCCAGGACAGAAAGCGATTGTTCCATTTCTAGGGTTAATCGGACCCCATCATTGGCACCTGAGAGCCCAAGGTTGCCTCCTATACCCAGGGCGCAAAGCTCGACCATGCGTGCTACGTGAGGGTCCGGGAAATTGCCGTTTCTCATTCCAGAATTCCAGACCGATGAAGATTCCTCCCTGGGAAAAGGTGTCAGGACAGAAGGCGATTGTTCCTTTTCTAGGGTTAATGGGGCTCCATCATTGACACCTGAGAGCCGAAGGCTGCCACCTTTTCCCTGAGCGCAAAGCTCAACGGTGCGTGCCACTTGCGGGTCTAGGAATGTGCTGTTTCTCATCCCAGAATTCGAGGCAGATGAAGATTTCTCCCAGGGAAAAGGTGCCAGGACAGAAAGCAATTGTGCCTTTTCTAGGGTTAATGGGGCCCCAAAATTGACACCTGAGAGCCCAAGGCTGCCACCTTTTCCCTGGGCGCGAAGCTCGACGGAGCGTTCCACGTGCGGGTCCCAGAAAGTGCCATTTTACAGCCCAGAATTCCAGACCAATGAAGATTCCTCCCAGGGAAAAGGTGCCAGGACAGAAAGCCATTGTGCTTTTTGTAAAGGTAATGGGGCCCCATCATTGGCACCTGAGAGCCCAAGACTGCCACCTTTTCCCTGGACGCAAAGCTCGATGGTGCGTTCCACTTGCGGGTCCAGGAAAGTGCCGATTCTCAGACCAGAATTCCAAACTGATGAAGATTCCTCCCTGGGAAAAGGTGCCAGGACAGAAAGCCATTTTGCCTTTTGTAGGGGTAATGGGGCACCATCATTGGCACCTGAGAGCCCAAGGCTGCCCCCTTTTCCCTGGGCGCAAAGCTCGACGGTGTGTACCTTGTGCGGGTTTGGGGCAGTGCCAATTTTGAACCCAGATTTCCAGACGGATGAAGATTCCTCCCTGGGAAAAGGTGCCAGGACAGAAAGAAACTGTTATTTATCTAGTGTTAACGGGGACCCATCTTTGGCACCTGAGAGCCCAAGGCTGCCACCTTTTGCCTGGACGCAAAGCTCAACGGTGCGTTCCACTTGCGGGTCCAGGAAAGTGCCGATTCTCAGACCAGAATTCCAAACTGATGAAAATCCCTCCCTGGGAAAAGGTGCCAGGACAGAAAGCCATTGTTCTTTTTCTAGGGGTAATGGGGCCCCATCATTGGCACCTGAGAGCCCAAGGCTGCCACCTTTTGCCTGGGCACAAAGCTCGACGGTGCGTTCCACTTGCGGGTCCGGGGAAGTGCCGTTTTTCAGCCCTCAATTCCAGACGGATGAAGACTCCTCACAGTGAAGAGGCTCCCAGGACAGAAAGCGATTGTTCCATTTCTAGGGTTAATCGGGCCCCATCATTGGCACCTGAGAGCCCAAGGTTGCCTCCTATACCCTGGGCGCAAAGCTCGACCATGCGTGCTACGTGAGGGTCCGGGAAATTGCCGTTTCTCATTCCAGAATTCCAGACCGATGAAGATTCCTCCCTGGGAAAAGGTGCCAGGACAGAAAGCGATTGTTATTTATCTAGTGTTAATGGGGACCCATCGTTGGCACCTGAGAGCCCAAGGCTGCCACCTTTTCCCTGGGCGCAAAGCTAGATGGTGCCTGCCTCGTGCAGGTCAGAGAAAGTGCTTTGTTCAGCCCAGGATTCCAGACGGATGACGACTCCTCCCAGGGAAAAGGCTCCCAGGACAGAAAGCGATTGTTCCATTTCTAGTGTTAATGGGGGCCCCTCATTGGCATCTGAGAGCCAGAGGTTGCCTCCTTTTCCCTGGGCGCAAAGCACAACAGTGCGTGCCACGTGCTGGTCCCAGAAAGTGCCATTTTACAGCCCAGAATTCCAGACCAATGAAGACTCCTCCCAGGGAAAATGTGCCAGGACAGAAAGCCATTGTGCTTTTTGTAAAGGTAATGGGGCCCCATCATTGGCACCTGAGAGCCCAAGACTGCCACCTTTTCCCTGGACGCAAAGCTCCATGGTGCGTTCCACTTGCGGGTCCAGGAAAGTGCCGATTCTCAGAGCAGAATTCCAAACCGATGAAGATTCCTCCCTGGGAAAAGGTGCCAGGACAGAAAGCCATTGTGCCTTTTGTAGGGGTAATGGGGCACCATCATTGGCAGCTGAGAGCCCAAGGCTGCCCCCTTTTCCCTGGGCGCAAAGCTCGACGGTGTGTACCTTGTGCGGGTTTGGGGCAGTGCCAATTTTGAACCCAGATTTCCAGACGGATGAAGATTCCTCCCTGGGAAAAGGTGCCAGGACAGAAAGCAACTGTTATTTTTCTAATGTTAACGGGGCCCCATCATTGGCACCTGAGAGCCCAAGGCTGCCACCTTTTGCCTGGGCGCAAATGTCGACGGCGCGTGCCACTTGCGGGTTCGGGGACGTGCCATTTTTCAGCCCAGAATTCCAGACGGACGAAGACACCTCCCAGGGAAAAGGTGCCAGGTCAGAAATCGAATTGTCCTTTCCTAGGGTCAATGGTGCCCCATCATTGGCACCTGAGAGTTCAAGGCTGCCACCTTTTCCGTGGGCGCAAACATCAACGGCACGTGCCACTTTCTTGTCCGGGAAAGTGCCGTTTTTCAGCCCTCAATTCCAGACGGATGAAGACTCCTCACAGGGAAGAGTCTCCCAGGACAGAAAGCGATTGTTCCATTTCTAGGGTTAATCCGGCTCCATCATTGGCACCTGAGAGGCCAAGGTTGCCTCCTATACCCTGGGCGCAAAGCTCGACCATGCGTGCTACGTGAGGGTCCGGGAAATTGCCGTTTCTCATTCCAGAATTCCAGACCGATGGAGATTCCTCCCTGGGAAAAGGTGCAAGGACAGAAAGCGATTGTTCCTTTTCTAGGGTTAATGGGGCTCCATCATTGACACCTGAGAGACCAAGGCTGCAACCTTTTCCCAGAGCGCAAAGCTCAACGGTGCGTGCCACTTGCGGGTCCAGGAATGTGCTGTTTCTCATCCCAGAATTCGAGGCCGATAAAGATTTCTCCCAGGGAAAAGGTGCCAGGACAGAAAGCAATTGTGCCTTTTCTAGGGTTAATGGGGCCCCAAAATTGACACCTGAGAGCCCAAGGCTGCCACCTTTTCCCTGGGCGCAAAGCTCGACGGAGCGTTCCACGTGCGGGTCCGGGAAAGTGCCATTTTTCAGCCCAGAATTCCAGACCTATGAAGATTCCTCAGAGGGAAAAGGTACCAGGAGACAAAGCCATTGTGTATTTTGTAATGCTAATTGGGCCCCATCATTGGCACCTGAGACCCCAAGGCTGCCACCTTTTCCCTGGGTGCAAAGCTCGACGGTGCATACCCTGTGCGGGTCCGGGAAAGGGCCGTTTTTCAGCCCAGAATTCCAGACGGAAGTCGATTCCTCTCTGGGAAAAGGTGTCAGGACAGAAAGCCATTGTGCCTTTTGTAGGGGTAATGGGGCCTCATCTTTGGCACCTGAGAGCCCAAGGCTGCCACCTTTTCCCTGGGCGCAAAGCTGGATGGTGCCTGCCACGTGCAGGTCAGAGAAAGTGCTTTGTTCAGCCCAGGATTCCAGACGGATGACAACTCCTCCCAGGGAAAGGGCTCCCAGGACAGAAAGCGATTGTTCCATTTCTAGTGTTAATGGGGGCCCGTCATTGGCATCTGAGAGCCAGAGGTTGCCTCCTTTTCCCTGGGCGCAAAGCACGACAGTGTGTGCCACGTGCTGGTCCCAGAAAGTGCCATTTTACAGCCCAGAATTCCAGACCAATGAAGATTCCTCCCAGGGAAAAGGTGCCAGGACAGAAAGCCATTGTGCTTTTTGTAAAGGTAATGGGGCCCCATCATTGGCACCTGAGAGCCCAAGACTGCCACCTTTTCCCTGGACGCAAAGCTCGATGGTGCGTTCCACTTGCGGGTCCAGGAAAGTGCCGATTCTCAGACCAGAATTCCAAACCGATGAAGATTCCTCCCAGGGAAAAGGTGCCAGGACAGAAAGCCATTTTGCCTTTTGTAGGGGTAATGGGACACCATCATTGGCAGCTGAGAGCCCAAGGCTGCCCCCTTTTCCCTGGGCGCAAAGCTCGACGGTGTGTACCTTGTGCGGGTTTGGGGCAGTGCCAATTTTGAACCCAGATTTCCAGACGGATGAAGATTCCTCCCTGGGAAAAGGTGCCAGGACAGAAAGCAACTGTTATTTTTCTAATGTTAACGGGGCCCCATCATTGGCACCTGAGAGCCCAAGGCTGCCACCTTTTGCCTGGGCGCAAATGTCGACGGCGCGTGCCACTTGCGGGTTCGGGGACGTGCCATTTTTCAGCCCAGAATTCCAGACGGACGAAGACACCTCCCAGGGAAAAGGTGCCAGGTCAGAAATCGAATTGTCCTTTCCTAGGGTCAATGGTGCCCCATCATTGGCACCTCAGAGTTCAAGGCTGCCACCTTTTCCGTGGGCGCAAACATCAACGGCACGTGCCACTTTCTTGTCCGGGAAAGTGCCGTTTTTCAGCCCTCAATTCCAGACGGATGAAGACTCCTCACAGGGAAGAGTCTCCCAGGACAGAAAGCGATTGTTCCATTTCTAGGGTTAATCCGGCTCCATCATTGGCACCTGAGAGGCCAAGGTTGCCTCCTATACCCTGGGCGCAAAGCTCCACCATGCGTGCTACGTGAGGGTCCGGGAAATTGCCGTTTCTCATTCCAGAATTCCAGACCGATGGAGATTCCTCCCTGGGAAAAGGTGCAAGGACAGAAAGCGATTGTTCCTTTTCTAGGGTTAATGGGGCTCCATCATTGACACCTGAGAGACCAAGGCTGCAACCTTTTCCCTGAGCGCAAAGCTCAACGGTGCGTGCCACTTGCGGGTCCAGGAATGTGCTGTTTCTCATCCCAGAATTCGAGGCCGATAAAGATTTCTCCCAGGGAAAAGGTGCCAGGACAGAAAGCAATTGTGCCTTTTCTAGGGTTAATGGGGCCCCAAAATTGACACCTAAGAGGCCAAGGCTGCCACCTTTTCCCTGGGCGCAAAGCTCGACGGAGCGTTCCACGTGCGGGTCCGGGAAAGTGCCATTTTTCAGCCCAGAATTCCAGACCTATGAAGATTCCTCAGAGGGAAAAGGTACCAGGAGACAAAGCCATTGTGTATTTTGTAATGCTAATTGGGCCCCATCATTGGCACCTGAGAGCCCAAGGCTGCCACCTTTTCCCTGGGTGCAAAGCTCGACGGTGCATACCCTGTGCGGGTCCGGGAAAGGGCCGTTTTTCAGCCCAGAATTCCAGACGGAAGTCGATTCCTCTCTGGGAAAAGGTGTCAGGACAGAAAGCCATTGTGCCTTTTCTAGGGGTAATGGGGCCTCATCTTTGGCACCTGAGAGCCCAAGGCTGCCACCTTTTCCCTGGGCGCAAAGCTGGATGGTGCCTGCCACGTGCAGGTCAGAGAAAGTGCTTTGTTCAGCCCAGGATTCCAGACGGATGACAACTCCTCCCAGGGAAAGGGCTCCCAGGACAGAAAGCGATTGTTCCATTTCTAGTGTTAATGGGGGCCCCTCATTGGCATCTGAGAGCCAGAGGTTGCCTCCTTTTCCCTGGGCGCAAAGCACGACAGTGCGTGCCACGTGCTGGTCCCAGAAAGTGCCATTTTACAGCCCAGAATTCCAGACCAATGAAGATTCCTCCCAGGGAAAAGGTGCCAGGACAGAAAGCCATTGTGCTTTTTGTAAAGGTAATGGGGCCCCATCATTGGCACCTGAGAGCCCAAGACTGCCACCTTTTCCCTGGACGCAAAGCTCGATGGTGCGTTCCACTTGCGGGTCCAGGAAAGTGCCGATTCTCAGACCAGAATTCCAAACCGATGAAGATTCCTCCCTGGGAAAAGGTGCCAGGACAGAAACCCATTGTGCCTTTTGTAGGGGTAATGGGACACCATCATTGGCAGCTGAGAGCTCAAGGCTGCCCCCTTTTCCCCGGGCGCAAAGCTCGACGGTGTGTACCTTGTGCGGGTTTGGGGCAGTGCCATTTTTGAACCCAGATTTCCAGACGGACGAAGATTCCTCCCTGGGAAAAGGTGCCAGGACAGAAAGCATGTGTGATTTTTCTAGCGTTAACAGGGCCCCATCATTGGCACCTGAGAGCCCAAGGCTGCCACCTTTTGCCTGGGCGCAAATGTCGACGGCGGGTGCCACTTGCGGGTCCGGGGAAGTGCCATTTTTCAGCCCAGAATTCCAGACGGACAAAGACACCTCCCAGGGAAAAGGTGCCAGGTCAGAAATCGAATTGTCCTTTTCTAGGGTCAATAGTGCCCCATCATTGGCACCTCAGAGTTCAAGGCTGCCACCTTTTCCGTGGGCGCGAACATCAACGGCGCGTACCACTTTCTTGTCCGGGAAAGTGCCGTTTTTCAGCCCTCAATTCCAGACGGATGAAGACTCCTCACAGCGAAGAGGCTCCCAGGAAAGAAAGCAATTGTTCCATTTCTAGGGTTAATCGGGCTCTATCATTGGCACCTGAGAGCCCAAGGTTGCCTCCTATACCCTGGGCGCAAAGCTCCACCATGCGTGCTACGTGAGGGTCCGGGAAATTGCCGTTTCTCATTCCAGAATTCCAGACCGATGAAGATTCCTCCCTGGGAAAAGGTGCCAGGACAGAAAGCGATTGTTCCTTTTCTAGGGTTAATGGGGCTCCATCATTGACACCTGAGAGCCGAAGACTGCAACCTTTTCCCTGAGCGCAAAGCTCAACGGTGCGTGCCACTTGCGGGTCCAGGAATGTGCTGTTTCTCATCCCAGAATTCGAGGCCGATGAAGATTTCTCCCAGGGAAGATGTGCCAGGGCAGAAAGCAATTGTGCCTTTTCTAGGGTTAATGGGGCCCCAAAATGGACACCTGAGAGCCCAAGGCTGCCACCTTTTCCCTGGGCGCAAAGCTCGATGGAGCGTTCCACGTGCGGGTCCCGGAAAGTGCCATTTTTCAGCCCAGAATTCCAGACCAATGAAGATTCCTCCCAGGGAAAAGGTGCCAGGACAGAAAGCCATTGTGCTTTTTGTAAAGGTAATGGGGCCCCATCATTGGCACCTGAGAGCCCAAGACTGCCACCTTTTCCCTGGACGCAAAGCTCGATGGTGCGTTCCACTTGCGGGTCCAGGAAAGTGCCGATTCTCAGACCAGAATTCCAAACTGATGAAGATTCCTCCCTGGGAAAAGGTGCCAGGACAGAAAGCCATTGTGCCTTTTGTAGGGGTAATGGGGCACCATCATTGGCACCTGAGAGCCCAAGGCTGCCCCCTTTTCCCTGGGCGCAAAGCTCGACGGTGTGTACCTTGTGCGGGTTTGGGGCAGTGCCAATTTTGAACCCAGATTTCCAGACGGATGAAGATTCCTCCCTGGGAAAAGGTGCCAGGACAGAAAGAAACTGTTATTTATCTAGTGTTAACGGGGACCCATCTTTGGCACCTGAGAGCCCAAGGCTGCCACCTTTTGCCTGGACGCAAAGCTCAACGGTGCGTTCCACTTGCGGGTCCAGGAAAGTGCCGATTCTCAGACCAGAATTCCAAACTGATGAAAATCCCTCCCTGGGAAAAGGTGCCAGGACAGAAAGCCATTGTTCTTTTTCTAGGGGTAATGGGGCCCCATCATTGGCACCTGAGAGCCCAAGGCTGCCACCTTTTGCCTGGGCACAAAGCTCGACGGTGCGTTCCACTTGCGGGTCCGGGGAAGTGCCGTTTTTCAGCCCTCAATTCCAGACGGATGAAGACTCCTCACAGCGAAGAGGCTCCCAGGACAGAAAGCGATTGTTCCATTTCTAGGGTTAATCGGGCCCCATCATTGGCACCTGAGAGCCCAAGGTTGCCTCCTATACCCTGGGCGCAAAGCTCGACCATGCGTGCTACGTGAGGGTCCGGGAAATTGCCGTTTCTCATTCCAGAATTCCAGACCGATGAAGATTCCTCCCTGGGAAAAGGTGCCAGGACAGAAAGCGATTGTTATTTATCTAGTGTTAATGGGGACCCATCGTTGGCACCTGAGAGCCCAAGGCTGCCACCTTTTCCCTGGGCGCAAAGCTAGATGGTGCCTGCCTCGTGCAGGTCAGAGAAAGTGCTTTGTTCAGCCCAGGATTCCAGACGGATGACGACTCCTCCCAGGGAAAAGGCTCCCAGGACAGAAAGCGATTGTTCCATTTCTAGTGTTAATGGGGGCCCCTCATTGGCATCTGAGAGCCAGAGGTTGCCTCCTTTTCCCTGGGCGCAAAGCACAACAGTGCGTGCCACGTGCTGGTCCCAGAAAGTGCCATTTTACAGCCCAGAATTCCAGACCAATGAAGACTCCTCCCAGGGAAAATGTGCCAGGACAGAAAGCCATTGTGCTTTTTGTAAAGGTAATGGGGCCCCATCATTGGCACCTGAGAGCCCAAGACTGCCACCTTTTCCCTGGACGCAAAGCTCCATGGTGCGTTCCACTTGCGGGTCCAGGAAAGTGCCGATTCTCAGAGCAGAATTCCAAACCGATGAAGATTCCTCCCTGGGAAAAGGTGCCAGGACAGAAAGCCATTGTGCCTTTTGTAGGGGTAATGGGGCACCATCATTGGCAGCTGAGAGCCCAAGGCTGCCCCCTTTTCCCTGGGCGCAAAGCTCGACGGTGTGTACCTTGTGCGGGTTTGGGGCAGTGCCAATTTTGAACCCAGATTTCCAGACGGATGAAGATTCCTCCCTGGGAAAAGGTGCCAGGACAGAAAGCAACTGTTATTTTTCTAATGTTAACGGGGCCCCATCATTGGCACCTGAGAGCCCAAGGCTGCCACCTTTTGCCTGGGCGCAAATGTCGACGGCGCGTGCCACTTGCGGGTTCGGGGACGTGCCATTTTTCAGCCCAGAATTCCAGACGGACGAAGACACCTCCCAGGGAAAAGGTGCCAGGTCAGAAATCGAATTGTCCTTTCCTAGGGTCAATGGTGCCCCATCATTGGCACCTGAGAGTTCAAGGCTGCCACCTTTTCCGTGGGCGCAAACATCAACGGCACGTGCCACTTTCTTGTCCGGGAAAGTGCCGTTTTTCAGCCCTCAATTCCAGACGGATGAAGACTCCTCACAGGGAAGAGTCTCCCAGGACAGAAAGCGATTGTTCCATTTCTAGGGTTAATCCGGCTCCATCATTGGCACCTGAGAGGCCAAGGTTGCCTCCTATACCCTGGGCGCAAAGCTCCACCATGCGTGCTACGTGAGGGTCCGGGAAATTGCCGTTTCTCATTCCAGAATTCCAGACCGATGGAGATTCCTCCCTGGGAAAAGGTGCAAGGACAGAAAGCGATTGTTCCTTTTCTAGGGTTAATGGGGCTCCATCATTGACACCTGAGAGACCAAGGCTGCAACCTTTTCCCAGAGCGCAAAGCTCAACGGTGCGTGCCACTTGCGGGTCCAGGAATGTGCTGTTTCTCATCCCAGAATTCGAGGCCGATAAAGATTTCTCCCAGGGAAAAGGTGCCAGGACAGAAAGCAATTGTGCCTTTTCTAGGGTTAATGGGGCCCCAAAATTGACACCTGAGAGCCCAAGGCTGCCACCTTTTCCCTGGGCGCAAAGCTCGACGGAGCGTTCCACGTGCGGGTCCGGGAAAGTGCCATTTTTCAGCCCAGAATTCCAGACCTATGAAGATTCCTCAGAGGGAAAAGGTACCAGGAGACAAAGCCATTGTGTATTTTGTAATGCTAATTGGGCCCCATCATTGGCACCTGAGAGCCCAAGGCTGCCACCTTTTCCCTGGGTGCAAAGCTCGACGGTGCATACCCTGTGCGGGTCCGGGAAAGGGCCGTTTTTCAGCCCAGAATTCCAGACGGAAGTCGATTCCTCTCTGGGAAAAGGTGTCAGGACAGAAAGCCATTGTGCCTTTTGTAGGGGTAATGGGGCCTCATCTTTGGCACCTGAGAGCCCAAGGCTGCCACCTTTTCCCTGGGCGCAAAGCTGGATGGTGCCTGCCACGTGCAGGTCAGAGAAAGTGCTTTGTTCAGCCCAGGATTCCAGACGGATGACAACTCCTCCCAGGGAAAGGGCTCCCAGGACAGAAAGCGATTGTTCCATTTCTAGTGTTAATGGGGGCCCATCGTTGGCACCTGAGAGCCCAAGGCTGCCACCTTTTCCCTGGGCGCAAAGCTAGATGGTGCCTGCCTCGTGCAGGTCAGAGAAAGTGCTTTGTTCATCCCAGGATTCCAGACGGATGACGACTCCTCCCAGGGAAAAGGCTCCCAGGACAGAAAGCGATTGTTCCATTTCTAGTGTTAATGGGGGCCCCTCATTGGCATCTGAGAGCCAGAGGTTGCCTCCTTTTCCCTGGGCGCAAAGCACAACAGTGCGTGCCACGTGCTGGTCCCAGAAAGTGCCATTTTACAGCCCAGAATTCCAGACCAATGAAGACTCCTCCCAGGGAAAATGTGCCAGGACAGAAAGCCATTGTGCTTTTTGTAAAGGTAATGGGGCCCCATCATTGGCACCTGAGAGCCCAAGACTGCCACCTTTTCCCTGGACGCAAAGCTCCATGGTGCGTTCCACTTGCGGGTCCAGGAAAGTGCCGATTCTCAGACCAGAATTCCAAACCGATGAAGATTCCTCCCTGGGAAAAGGTGCCAGGACAGAAAGCCATTGTGCCTTTTGTAGGGGTAATGGGGCACCATCATTGGCAGCTGAGAGCCCAAGGCTGCCCCCTTTTCCCTGGGCGCAAAGCTCGACGGTGTGTACCTTGTGCGGGTTTGGGGCAGTGCCAATTTTGAACCCAGATTTCCAGACGGATGAAGATTCCTCCCTGGGAAAAGGTGCCAGGACAGAAAGCAACTGTTATTTTTCTAATGTTAACGGGGCCCCATCATTGGCACCTGAGAGCCCAAGGCTGCCACCTTTTGCCTGGGCGCAAATGTCGACGGCGCGTGCCACTTGCGGGTTCGGGGACGTGCCATTTTTCAGCCCAGAATTCCAGACGGACGAAGACACCTCCCAGGGAAAAGGTGCCAGGTCAGAAATCGAATTGTCCTTTCCTAGGGTCAATGGTGCCCCATCATTGGCACCTGAGAGTTCAAGGCTGCCACCTTTTCCGTGGGCGCAAACATCAACGGCACGTGCCACTTTCTTGTCCGGGAAAGTGCCGTTTTTCAGCCCTCAATTCCAGACGGATGAAGACTCCTCACAGGGAAGAGTCTCCCAGGACAGAAAGCGATTGTTCCATTTCTAGGGTTAATCCGGCTCCATCATTGGCACCTGAGAGGCCAAGGTTGCCTCCTATACCCTGGGCGCAAAGCTCCACCATGCGTGCTACGTGAGGGTCCGGGAAATTGCCGTTTCTCATTCCAGAATTCCAGACCGATGGAGATTCCTCCCTGGGAAAAGGTGCAAGGACAGAAAGCGATTGTTCCTTTTCTAGGGTTAATGGGGCTCCATCATTGACACCTGAGAGACCAAGGCTGCAACCTTTTCCCAGAGCGCAAAGCTCAACGGTGCGTGCCACTTGCGGGTCCAGGAATGTGCTGTTTCTCATCCCAGAATTCGAGGCCGATAAAGATTTCTCCCAGGGAAAAGGTGCCAGGACAGAAAGCAATTGTGCCTTTTCTAGGGTTAATGGGGCCCCAAAATTGACACCTGAGAGCCCAAGGCTGCCACCTTTTCCCTGGGCGCAAAGCTCGACGGAGCGTTCCACGTGCGGGTCCGGGAAAGTGCCATTTTTCAGCCCAGAATTCCAGACCTATGAAGATTCCTCAGAGGGAAAAGGTACCAGGAGACAAAGCCATTGTGTATTTTGTAATGCTAATTGGGCCCCATCATTGGCACCTGAGACCCCAAGGCTGCCACCTTTTCCCTGGGTGCAAAGCGCGACGGTGCATACCCTGTGCGGGTCCGGGAAAGGGCCGTTTTTCAGCCCAGAATTCCAGACGGAAGTCGATTCCTCCCTGGGAAAAGGTGTCAGGACAGAAAGCCATTGTGCCTTTTGTAGGGGTAATGGGGCCTCATCTTTGGCACCTGAGAGCCCAAGGCTGCCACCTTTTCCCTGGGCGCAAAGCTGGATGGTGCCTGCCACGTGCAGGTCAGAGAAAGTGCTTTGTTCAGCCCAGGATTCCAGACGGATGACAACTCCTCCCAGGGAAAGGGCTCCCAGGACAGAAAGCGATTGTTCCATTTCTAGTGTTAATGGGGGCCCGTCATTGGCATCTGAGAGCCAGAGGTTGCCTCCTTTTCCCTGGGCGCAAAGCACGACAGTGCGTGCCACGTGCTGGTCCCAGAAAGTGCCATTTTACAGCCCAGAATTCCAGACCAATGAAGATTCCTCCCAGGGAAAAGGTGCCAGGACAGAAAGCCATTGTGCTTTTTGTAAAGGTAATGGGGCCCCATCATTGGCACCTGAGAGCCCAAGACTGCCACCTTTTCCCTGGACGCAAAGCTCGATGGTGCGTTCCACTTGCGGGTCCAGGAAAGTGCCGATTCTCAGACCAGAATTCCAAACCGATGAAGATTCCTCCCAGGGAAAAGGTGCCAGGACAGAAAGCCATTTTGCCTTTTGTAGGGGTAATGGGACACCATCATTGGCAGCTGAGAGCCCAAGGCTGCCCCCTTTTCCCTGGGCGCAAAGCTCGACGGTGTGTACCTTGTGCGGGTTTGGGGCAGTGCCAATTTTGAACCCAGATTTCCAGACGGATGAAGATTCCTCCCTGGGAAAAGGTGCCAGGACAGAAAGCAACTGTTATTTTTCTAATGTTAACGGGGCCCCATCATTGGCACCTGAGAGCCCAAGGCTGCCACCTTTTGCCTGGGCGCAAATGTCGACGGCGCGTGCCACTTGCGGGTTCGGGGACGTGCCATTTTTCAGCCCAGAATTCCAGACGGACGAAGACACCTCCCAGGGAAAAGGTGCCAGGTCAGAAATCGAATTGTCCTTTCCTAGGGTCAATGGTGCCCCATCATTGGCACCTGAGAGTTCAAGGCTGCCACCTTTTCCGTGGGCGCAAACATCAACGGCACGTGCCACTTTCTTGTCCGGGAAAGTGCCGTTTTTCAGCCCTCAATTCCAGACGGATGAAGACTCCTCACAGGGAAGAGTCTCCCAGGACAGAAAGCGATTGTTCCATTTCTAGGGTTAATCCGGCTCCATCATTGGCACCTGAGAGGCCAAGGTTGCCTCCTATACCCTGGGCGCAAAGCTCCACCATGCGTGCTACGTGAGGGTCCGGGAAATTGCCGTTTCTCATTCCAGAATTCCAGACCGATGGAGATTCCTCCCTGGGAAAAGGTGCAAGGACAGAAAGCGATTGTTCCTTTTCTAGGGTTAATGGGGCTCCATCATTGACACCTGAGAGACCAAGGCTGCAACCTTTTCCCAGAGCGCAAAGCTCAACGGTGCGTGCCACTTGCGGGTCCAGGAATGTGCTGTTTCTCATCCCAGAATTCGAGGCCGATAAAGATTTCTCCCAGGGAAAAGGTGCCAGGACAGAAAGCAATTGTGCCTTTTCTAGGGTTAATGGGGCCCCAAAATTGACACCTAAGAGGCCAAGGCTGCCACCTTTTCCCTGGGCGCAAAGCTCGACGGAGCGTTCCACGTGCGGGTCCGGGAAAGTGCCATTTTTCAGCCCAGAATTCCAGACCTATGAAGATTCCTCAGAGGGAAAAGGTACCAGGAGACAAAGCCATTGTGTATTTTGTAATGCTAATTGGGCCCCATCATTGGCACCTGAGAGCCCAAGGCTGCCACCTTTTCCCTGGGTGCAAAGCTCGACGGTGCATACCCTGTGCGGGTCCGGGAAAGGGCCGTTTTTCAACCCAGAATTCCAGACGGAAGTCGATTCCTCTCTGGGAAAAGGTGTCAGGACAGAAAGCCATTGTGCCTTTTCTAGGGGTAATGGGGCCTCATCTTTGGCACCTGAGAGCCCAAGGCTGCCACCTTTTCCCTGGGCGCAAAGCTGGATGGTGCCTGCCACGTGCAGGTCAGAGAAAGTGCTTTGTTCAGCCCAGGATTCCAGACGGATGACAACTCCTCCCAGGGAAAGGGCTCCCAGGACAGAAAGCGATTGTTCCATTTCTAGTGTTAATGGGGGCCCGTCATTGGCATCTGAGAGCCAGAGGTTGCCTCCTTTTCCCTGGGCGCAAAGCACGACAGTGCGTGCCACGTGCTGGTCCCAGAAAGTGCCATTTTACAGCCCAGAATTCCAGACCAATGAAGATTCCTCCCAGGGAAAAGGTGCCAGGACAGAAAGCCATTGTGCTTTTTGTAAAGGTAATGGGGCCCCATCATTGGCACCTGAGAGCCCAAGACTGCCACCTTTTCCCTGGACGCAAAGCTCGATGGTGCGTTCCACTTGCGGGTCCAGGAAAGTGCCGATTCTCAGACCAGAATTCCAAACCGATGAAGATTCCTCCCTGGGAAAAGGTGCCAGGACAGAAACCCATTGTGCCTTTTGTAGGGGTAATGGGACACCATCATTGGCAGCTGAGAGCTCAAGGCTGCCCCCTTTTCCCCGGGCGCAAAGCTCGACGGTGTGTACCTTGTGCGGGTTTGGGGCAGTGCCATTTTTGAACCCAGATTTCCAGACGGACGAAGATTCCTCCCTGGGAAAAGGTGCCAGGACAGAAAGCATGTGTGATTTTTCTAGCGTTAACAGGGCCCCATCATTGGCACCTGAGAGCCCAAGGCTGCCACCTTTTGCCTGGGCGCAAATGTCGACGGCGGGTGCCACTTGCGGGTCCGGGGAAGTGCCATTTTTCAGCCCAGAATTCCAGACGGACAAAGACACCTCCCAGGGAAAAGGTGCCAGGTCAGAAATCGAATTGTCCTTTTCTAGGGTCAATAGTGCCCCATCATTGGCACCTCAGAGTTCAAGGCTGCCACCTTTTCCGTGGGCGCGAACATCAACGGCGCGTACCACTTTCTTGTCCGGGAAAGTGCCGTTTTTCAGCCCTCAATTCCAGACGGATGAAGACTCCTCACAGCGAAGAGGCTCCCAGGAAAGAAAGCAATTGTTCCATTTCTAGGGTTAATCGGGCTCTATCATTGGCACCTGAGAGCCCAAGGTTGCCTCCTATACCCTGGGCGCAAAGCTCCACCATGCGTGCTACGTGAGGGTCCGGGAAATTGCCGTTTCTCATTCCAGAATTCCAGACCGATGAAGATTCCTCCCTGGGAAAAGGTGCCAGGACAGAAAGCGATTGTTCCTTTTCTAGGGTTAATGGGGCTCCATCATTGACACCTGAGAGCCGAAGACTGCAACCTTTTCCCTGAGCGCAAAGCTCAACGGTGCGTGCCACTTGCGGGTCCAGGAATGTGCTGTTTCTCATCCCAGAATTCGAGGCCGATGAAGATTTCTCCCAGGGAAGATGTGCCAGGGCAGAAAGCAATTGTGCCTTTTCTAGGGTTAATGGGGCCCCAAAATGGACACCTGAGAGCCCAAGGCTGCCACCTTTTCCCTGGGCGCAAAGCTCGATGGAGCGTTCCACGTGCGGGTCCCGGAAAGTGCCATTTTTCAGCCCAGAATTCCAGACCTATGAAGATTCCTCAGAGGGAAAAGGTACCAGGAGACAAAGCCATTGTGTATTTTGTAATGCTAATTGGGCCCCATCATTGGCACCTGAGACCCCAAGGCTGCCACCTTTTCCCTGGGTGCAAAGCTCGACGATGCATACCCTGTGCGGGTCCGAGAAAGGGCCGTTTTTCAGCCCAGAATTCCAGACGGAAGTCGATTCCTCTCTGGGAAAAGGTGTCAGGACAGAAAGCCATTGTGCCTTTTCTAGGGGTAATGGGGCCTCATCTTTGGCACCTGAGAGCCCAAGGCTGCCACCTTTTCCCTGGGCGCAAATGCCGACAGCGCGTGCCACTTGCAAGTCCGGGAATGTGCCGTTTCTCATCCCAGAATTCCAGGCCAGCGAAGATTTCTCCCTGGGAAAAGGTGCCAGGACAGAAAGCGATTGTGCCTTTTCTAGGGTTAATGGGGCCCCAAAATTGGCAGCTGAGAGCCCAGGGCTGCCACCTTTTCCCTAGGCGCAAAGCTCGACGGTGCGTGCCACATGCGGGTAAGGGAAAGAGCCGTTTTCAGCCCAGAATTCCAGACCACTGAAGATTCCTCCCAGGGAAAAGGTGCCAGGACAGAAAGCGATTGTTCTTTTTCTAGGGGTAATGGGGCCCCATCATTGGCACCTGAGAGCCCAAGGCTGCCACCATTTGCCTGGGCACAAAGCTCGACGGTGTGTTCCACTTGCGGGTCCAGGAAAGTCCCGATTCTCAGACCAGAATTCCAAACCGATGAAGATTCCTCCCTGGGAAAAGGTGCCAGGACAGAAAGCCATTGTGCCTTTTGTAGGGGTAATGGGTCACCATCATTGGCACCTGAGAGCCCAAGGCTGCCCCCTTTTCCCTGGGCGCAAAGCTCGACGGTGTGTACCTTGTGCGGGTTTGGGGCAGTGCCAATTTTGAACCCAGATTTCAAGACGGACGAAGATTCCTCCCTGGGAAAAGGTGCCAGGACAGAAAGCAAATGTTATTTTTCTAGTGTTAACGGGGCCCCATCATTGGCACCTGAGAGCCCAAGGCTGCCACCTTTTGACTGGGCGCAAATGTCGACGGCGCGTGCCACTTGCGAGTTCGGGGAAGTGCCATTTTTCAGCCCAGAATTCCAGACGGACGAAGACACCTCCCAGGGAAAAGGTGCCAGGTCAGAAATCGAATCGTCCTTTCCTAGGGTCAATGGTGCCCCATCATTGGCACCTGAGAGTTCAAGGCTGCCACCTTTTCCGTGGGCGCAAACATCAACGGCACGTGCCACTTTCTTGTCCGGGAAAGTGCCGTTTTTCAGCCCTCAATTCCAGACGGATGACGACTACTCCCAGGGAAAGGACTCCCAGGACAGAAAGCGATTGTTCCATTTCTAGTGTAATGGGGGCCCGTCATTGGCATCTGAGAGTCAGAGGTTGCCTCCTTTTCCCTGGGCGCAAAGCACAACAGTGCGTGCCACGTGCTGGTCCCAGAAAGTGCCATTTTACAGCCCAGAATTCCAGACCAATGAAGACTCCTCCCAGGGAAAAGGTGCCAGGACAGAAAGCCATTGTGCTTTTTGTAAAGGTAATGGGGCACCATCATTGGCACCTGAGAGCCCAAGACTGCCACCTTTTCCCTGGACGCAAAGCTCGATGGTGCGTTCCACTTGCGGGTCCAGGAAAGTGCCGATTCTCAGACCAGAATTCCAAACCGATGAAGATTCCTCCCTGGGAAAAGGTGCCAGGACAGAAAGCCATTGTGCCTTTTGTAGGGGTAATGGGGCACCATCATTGGCACCTGAGAGCCCAAGGCTGCCCCCTTTTCCCTGGGCGCAAAGCTCGACGGTGCGCACCTTGTGCGGGTTTGGGCCAGTGCCGTTTTTGAAGCCAGATTTCCAGACCGATGAAGATTCCTCCCTGGGAAAAGGTGCCAGGACAGAAAGCAAGTGTTAACGGGGCCCCATCATTGGCACCTGAGAGCCCAAGGCTGCCACCTTTTGCCTGGGCACAAATGTCGACGGCACGTGCCACTTGCGGGTCCGGGGAAGTGCCATTTTTCAGCCCAGAATTCCAGACGGACGAAGACACCTCCCAGGGAAAAGGTGCCAGGTCAGAAATCGAATTGTCCTTTCCTAGGGTCAATGGTGCCCCATCATTGGCACCTCAGAGTTCAAGGCTGCCACCTTTTCCGTGGGCGCAAACATCAATGGCGCGTACCACTTTCTTGTCCGGGAAAGTGCCGTTTTTCAGCCCTCAATTCCAGACGGATGAAGACTCCACACAGGGAAGAGGCTCCCAGGACAGAAAGCGATTGTTCCATTTCTAGGGTTAATCGGACCCCATCATTGGCACCTGAGAGGCCAAGGTTGCCTCCTATACCCAGGGCGCAAAGCTCGACCATGCGTGCTACGTGAGGGTCCGGGAAATTGCCGTTTCTCATTCCAGAATTCCAGACCGATGAAGATTCCTCCCTGGGAAAAGGTGTCAGGACAGAAGGCGATTGTTCCTTTTCTAGGGTTAATGGGGCTCCATCATTGACACCTGAGAGCCGAAGGCTGCCACCTTTTCCCTGAGCGCAAAGCTCAACGGTGCGTGCCACTTGCGGGTCTAGGAATGTGCTGTTTCTCATCCCAGAATTCGAGGCAGATGAAGATTTCTCCCAGGGAAAAGGTGCCAGGACAGAAAGCAATTGTGCCTTTTCTAGGGTTAATGGGGCCCCAAAATTGACACCTGAGAGCCCAAGGCTGCCACCTTTTCCCTGGGCGCGAAGCTCGACGGAGCGTTCCACGTGCGGGTCCCAGAAAGTGCCATTTTACAGCCCAGAATTCCAGACCAATGAAGATTCCTCCCAGGGAAAAGGTGCCAGGACAGAAAGCCATTGTGCTTTTTGTAAAGGTAATGGGGCCCCATCATTGGCACCTGAGAGCCCAAGACTGCCACCTTTTCCCTGGACGCAAAGCTCGATGGTGCGTTCCACTTGCGGGTCCAGGAAAGTGCCGATTCTCAGACCAGAATTCCAAACTGATGAAGATTCCTCCCTGGGAAAAGGTGCCAGGACAGAAAGCCATTGTGCCTTTTGTAGGGGTAATGGGGCACCATCATTGGCACCTGAGAGCCCAAGGCTGCCCCCTTTTCCCTGGGCGCAAAGCTCGACGGTGTGTACCTTGTGCGGGTTTGGGGCAGTGCCAATTTTGAACCCAGATTTCCAGACGGATGAAGATTCCTCCCTGGGAAAAGGTGCCAGGACAGAAAGCAACTGTTATTTATCTAGTGTTAACGGGGACCCATCTTTGGCACCTGAGAGCCCAAGGCTGCCACCTTTTGCCTGGACGCAAAGCTCAACGGTGCGTTCCACTTGCGGGTCCAGGAAAGTGCCGATTCTCAGACCAGAATTCCAAACTGATGAAAATCCCTCCCTGGGAAAAGGTGCCAGGACAGAAAGCCATTGTTCTTTTTCTAGGGGTAATGGGGCCCCATCATTGGCACCTGAGAGCCCAAGGCTGCCACCTTTTGCCTGGGCACAAAGCTCGACGGTGCGTTCCACTTGCGGGTCCGGGGAAGTGCCGTTTTTCAGCCCTCAATTCCAGACGGATGAAGACTCCTCACAGCGAAGAGGCTCCCAGGACAGAAAGCGATTGTTCCATTTCTAGGGTTAATCGGGCCCCATCATTGGCACCTGAGAGCCCAAGGTTGCCTCCTATACCCTGGGCGCAAAGCTCGACCATGCGTGCTACGTGAGGGTCCGGGAAATTGCCGTTTCTCATTCCAGAATTCCAGACCGATGAAGATTCCTCCCTGGGAAAAGGTGCCAGGACAGAAAGCGATTGTTATTTATCTAGTGTTAATGGGGACCCATCGTTGGCACCTGAGAGCCCAAGGCTGCCACCTTTTCCCTGGGCGCAAAGCTAGATGGTGCCTGCCTCGTGCAGGTCAGAGAAAGTGCTTTGTTCATCCCAGGATTCCAGACGGATGACGACTCCTCCCAGGGAAAAGGCTCCCAGGACAGAAAGCGATTGTTCCATTTCTAGTGTTAATGGGGGCCCCTCATTGGCATCTGAGAGCCAGAGGTTGCCTCCTTTTCCCTGGGCGCAAAGCACAACAGTGCGTGCCACGTGCTGGTCCCAGAAAGTGCCATTTTACAGCCCAGAATTCCAGACCAATGAAGACTCCTCCCAGGGAAAAGGTGCCAGGACAGAAAGCCATTGTGCTTTTTGTAAAGGTAATGGGGCCCCATCATTGGCACCTGAGAGCCCAAGACTGCCACCTTTTCCCTGGACGCAAAGCTCCATGGTGCGTTCCACTTGCGGGTCCAGGAAAGTGCCGATTCTCAGAGCAGAATTCCAAACCGATGAAGATTCCTCCCTGGGAAAAGGTGCCAGGACAGAAAGCCATTGTGCCTTTTGTAGGGGTAATGGGGCACCATCATTGGCAGCTGAGAGCCCAAGGCTGCCCCCTTTTCCCTGGGCGCAAAGCTCGACGGTGTGTACCTTGTGCGGGTTTGGGGCAGTGCCAATTTTGAACCCAGATTTCCAGACGGATGAAGATTCCTCCCTGGGAAAAGGTGCCAGGACAGAAAGCAACTGTTATTTTTCTAATGTTAACGGGGCCCCATCATTGGCACCTGAGAGCCCAAGGCTGCCACCTTTTGCCTGGGCGCAAATGTCGACGGCGCGTGCCACTTGCGGGTTCGGGGACGTGCCATTTTTCAGCCCAGAATTCCAGACGGACGAAGACACCTCCCAGGGAAAAGGTGCCAGGTCAGAAATCGAATTGTCCTTTCCTAGGGTCAATGGTGCCCCATCATTGGCACCTGAGAGTTCAAGGCTGCCACCTTTTCCGTGGGCGCAAACATCAACGGCACGTGCCACTTTCTTGTCCGGGAAAGTGCCGTTTTTCAGCCCTCAATTCCAGACGGATGAAGACTCCTCACAGGGAAGAGTCTCCCAGGACAGAAAGCGATTGTTCCATTTCTAGGGTTAATCCGGCTCCATCATTGGCACCTGAGAGGCCAAGGTTGCCTCCTATACCCTGGGCGCAAAGCTCCACCATGCGTGCTACGTGAGGGTCCGGGAAATTGCCGTTTCTCATTCCAGAATTCCAGACCGATGGAGATTCCTCCCTGGGAAAAGGTGCAAGGACAGAAAGCGATTGTTCCTTTTCTAGGGTTAATGGGGCTCCATCATTGACACCTGAGAGACCAAGGCTGCAACCTTTTCCCAGAGCGCAAAGCTCAACGGTGCGTGCCACTTGCGGGTCCAGGAATGTGCTGTTTCTCATCCCAGAATTCGAGGCCGATAAAGATTTCTCCCAGGGAAAAGGTGCCAGGACAGAAAGCAATTGTGCCTTTTCTAGGGTTAATGGGGCCCCAAAATTGACACCTGAGAGCCCAAGGCTGCCACCTTTTCCCTGGGCGCAAAGCTCGACGGAGCGTTCCACGTGCGGGTCCGGGAAAGTGCCATTTTTCAGCCCAGAATTCCAGACCTATGAAGATTCCTCAGAGGGAAAAGGTACCAGGAGACAAAGCCATTGTGTATTTTGTAATGCTAATTGGGCCCCATCATTGGCACCTGAGACCCCAAGGCTGCCACCTTTTCCCTGGGTGCAAAGCTCGACGGTGCATACCCTGTGCGGGTCCGGGAAAGGGCCGTTTTTCAGCCCAGAATTCCAGACGGAAGTCGATTCCTCTCTGGGAAAAGGTGTCAGGACAGAAAGCCATTGTGCCTTTTGTAGGGGTAATGGGGCCTCATCTTTGGCACCTGAGAGCCCAAGGCTGCCACCTTTTCCCTGGGCGCAAAGCTGGATGGTGCCTGCCACGTGCAGGTCAGAGAAAGTGCTTTGTTCAGCCCAGGATTCCAGACGGATGACAACTCCTCCCAGGGAAAGGGCTCCCAGGACAGAAAGCGATTGTTCCATTTCTAGTGTTAATGGGGGCCCGTCATTGGCATCTGAGAGCCAGAGGTTGCCTCCTTTTCCCTGGGCGCAAAGCACGACAGTGTGTGCCACGTGCTGGTCCCAGAAAGTGCCATTTTACAGCCCAGAATTCCAGACCAATGAAGATTCCTCCCAGGGAAAAGGTGCCAGGACAGAAAGCCATTGTGCTTTTTGTAAAGGTAATGGGGCCCCATCATTGGCACCTGAGAGCCCAAGACTGCCACCTTTTCCCTGGACGCAAAGCTCGATGGTGCGTTCCACTTGCGGGTCCAGGAAAGTGCCGATTCTCAGACCAGAATTCCAAACCGATGAAGATTCCTCCCAGGGAAAAGGTGCCAGGACAGAAAGCCATTTTGCCTTTTGTAGGGGTAATGGGACACCATCATTGGCAGCTGAGAGCCCAAGGCTGCCCCCTTTTCCCTGGGCGCAAAGCTCGACGGTGTGTACCTTGTGCGGGTTTGGGGCAGTGCCAATTTTGAACCCAGATTTCCAGACGGATGAAGATTCCTCCCTGGGAAAAGGTGCCAGGACAGAAAGCAACTGTTATTTTTCTAATGTTAACGGGGCCCCATCATTGGCACCTGAGAGCCCAAGGCTGCCACCTTTTGCCTGGGCGCAAATGTCGACGGCGCGTGCCACTTGCGGGTTCGGGGACGTGCCATTTTTCAGCCCAGAATTCCAGACGGACGAAGACACCTCCCAGGGAAAAGGTGCCAGGTCAGAAATCGAATTGTCCTTTCCTAGGGTCAATGGTGCCCCATCATTGGCACCTCAGAGTTCAAGGCTGCCACCTTTTCCGTGGGCGCAAACATCAACGGCACGTGCCACTTTCTTGTCCGGGAAAGTGCCGTTTTTCAGCCCTCAATTCCAGACGGATGAAGACTCCTCACAGGGAAGAGTCTCCCAGGACAGAAAGCGATTGTTCCATTTCTAGGGTTAATCCGGCTCCATCATTGGCACCTGAGAGGCCAAGGTTGCCTCCTATACCCTGGGCGCAAAGCTCCACCATGCGTGCTACGTGAGGGTCCGGGAAATTGCCGTTTCTCATTCCAGAATTCCAGACCGATGGAGATTCCTCCCTGGGAAAAGGTGCAAGGACAGAAAGCGATTGTTCCTTTTCTAGGGTTAATGGGGCTCCATCATTGACACCTGAGAGACCAAGGCTGCAACCTTTTCCCTGAGCGCAAAGCTCAACGGTGCGTGCCACTTGCGGGTCCAGGAATGTGCTGTTTCTCATCCCAGAATTCGAGGCCGATAAAGATTTCTCCCAGGGAAAAGGTGCCAGGACAGAAAGCAATTGTGCCTTTTCTAGGGTTAATGGGGCCCCAAAATTGACACCTAAGAGGCCAAGGCTGCCACCTTTTCCCTGGACGCAAAGCTCGATGGTGCGTTCCACTTGCGGGTCCAGGAAAGTGCCGATTCTCAGACCAGAATTCCAAACCGATGAAGATTCCTCCCTGGGAAAAGGTGCCAGGACAGAAAGCCATTGTGCCTTTTGTAGGGGTAATGGGGCACCATCATTGGCACCTGAGAGCCCAAGGCTGCCCCCTTTTCCCTGGGCGCAAAGCTCGACGGTGCGCACCTTGTGCGGGTTTGGGCCAGTGCCGTTTTTGAAGCCAGATTTCCAGACCGATGAAGATTCCTCCCTGGGAAAAGGTGCCAGGACAGAAAGCAAGTGTTAACGGGGCCCCATCATTGGCACCTGAGAGCCCAAGGCTGCCACCTTTTGCCTGGGCACAAATGTCGACGGCACGTGCCACTTGCGGGTCCGGGGAAGTGCCATTTTTCAGCCCAGAATTCCAGACGGACGAAGACACCTCCCAGGGAAAATGTGCCAGGTCAGAAATCGAATTGTCCTTTCCTAGGGTCAATGGTGCCCCATCATTGGCACCTCAGAGTTCAAGGCTGCCACCTTTTCCGTGGGCGCAAACATCAATGGCGCGTACCACTTTCTTGTCCGGGAAAGTGCCGTTTTTCAGCCCTCAAATCCAGACGGATGAAGACTCCACACAGGGAAGAGGCTCCCAGGACAGAAAGCGATTGTTCCATTTCTAGGGTTAATCGGACCCCATCATTGGCACCTGAGAGGCCAAGGTTGCCTCCTATACCCAGGGCGCAAAGCTCGACCATGCGTGCTACGTGAGGGTCCGGGAAATTGCCGTTTCTCATTCCAGAATTCCAGACCGATGAAGATTCCTCCCTGGGAAAAGGTGTCAGGACAGAAGGCGATTGTTCCTTTTCTAGGGTTAATGGGGCTCCATCATTGACACCTGAGAGCCGAAGGCTGCCACCTTTTCCCTGAGCGCAAAGCTCAACGGTGCGTGCCACTTGCGGGTCTAGGAATGTGCTGTTTCTCATCCCAGAATTCGAGGCAGATGAAGATTTCTCCCAGGGAAAAGGTGCCAGGACAGAAAGCAATTGTGCCTTTTCTAGGGTTAATGGGGCCCCAAAATTGACACCTGAGAGCCCAAGGCTGCCACCTTTTCCCTGGGCGCGATGCTCGACGGAGCGTTCCACGTGCGGGTCCCAGAAAGTGCCATTTTACAGCCCAGAATTCCAGACCAATGAAGATTCCTCCCAGGGAAAAGGTGCCAGGACAGAAAGCCATTGTGCTTTTTGTAAAGGTAATGGGGCCCCATCATTGGCACCTGAGAGCCCAAGACTGCCACCTTTTCCCTGGACGCAAAGCTCGATGGTGCGTTCCACTTGCGGGTCCAGGAAAGTGCCGATTCTCAGACCAGAATTCCAAACTGATGAAGATTCCTCCCTGGGAAAAGGTGCCAGGACAGAAAGCCATTGTGCCTTTTGTAGGGGTAATGGGGCACCATCATTGGCACCTGAGAGCCCAAGGCTGCCCCCTTTTCCCTGGGCGCAAAGCTCGACGGTGTGTACCTTGTGCGGGTTTGGGGCAGTGCCAATTTTGAACCCAGATTTCCAGACGGATGAAGATTCCTCCCTGGGAAAAGGTGCCAGGACAGAAAGAAACTGTTATTTATCTAGTGTTAACGGGGACCCATCTTTGGCACCTGAGAGCCCAAGGCTGCCACCTTTTGCCTGGACGCAAAGCTCAACGGTGCGTTCCACTTGCGGGTCCAGGAAAGTGCCGATTCTCAGACCAGAATTCCAAACTGATGAAAATCCCTCCCTGGGAAAAGGTGCCAGGACAGAAAGCGATTGTTCTTTTTCTAGGGGTAATGGGGCCCCATCATTGGCACCTGAGAGCCCAAGGCTGCCACCTTTTGCCTGGGCACAAAGCTCGACGGTGCGTTCCACTTGCGGGTCCGGGGAAGTGCCGTTTTTCAGCCCTCAATTCCAGACGGATGAAGACTCCTCACAGCGAAGAGGCTCCCAGGACAGAAAGCGATTGTTCCATTTCTAGGGTTAATCGGGCCCCATCATTGGCACCTGAGAGCCCAAGGTTGCCTCCTATACCCTGGGCGCAAAGCTCGACCATGCGTGCTACGTGAGGGTCCGGGAAATTGCCGTTTCTCATTCCAGAATTCCAGACCGATGAAGATTCCTCCCTGGGAAAAGGTGCCAGGACAGAAAGCGATTGTTATTTATCTAGTGTTAATGGGGACCCATCGTTGGCACCTGAGAGCCCAAGGCTGCCACCTTTTCCCTGGGCGCAAAGCTAGATGGTGCCTGCCTCGTGCAGGTCAGAGAAAGTGCTTTGTTCATCCCAGGATTCCAGACGGATGACGACTCCTCCCAGGGAAAAGGCTCCCAGGACAGAAAGCGATTGTTCCATTTCTAGTGTTAATGGGGGCCCCTCATTGGCATCTGAGAGCCAGAGGTTGCCTCCTTTTCCCTGGGCGCAAAGCACAACAGTGCGTGCCACGTGCTGGTCCCAGAAAGTGCCATTTTACAGCCCAGAATTCCAGACCAATGAAGATTCCTCCCAGGGAAAAGGTGCCAGGACAGAAAGCCATTGTGCTTTTTGTAAAGGTAATGGGGCCCCATCATTGGCACCTGAGAGCCCAAGACTGCCACCTTTTCCCTGGACGCAAAGCTCGATGGTGCGTTCCACTTGCGGGTCCAGGAAAGTGCCGATTCTCAGACCAGAATTCCAAACCGATGAAGATTCCTCCCAGGGAAAAGGTGCCAGGACAGAAAGCCATTTTGCCTTTTGTAGGGGTAATGGGACACCATCATTGGCAGCTGAGAGCCCAAGGCTGCCCCCTTTTCCCTGGGCGCAAAGCTCGACGGTGTGTACCTTGTGCGGGTTTGGGGCAGTGCCAATTTTGAACCCAGATTTCCAGACGGATGAAGATTCCTCCCTGGGAAAAGGTGCCAGGACAGAAAGCAACTGTTATTTTTCTAATGTTAACGGGGCCCCATCATTGGCACCTGAGAGCCCAAGGCTGCCACCTTTTGCCTGGGCGCAAATGTCGACGGCGCGTGCCACTTGCGGGTTCGGGGACGTGCCATTTTTCAGCCCAGAATTCCAGACGGACGAAGACACCTCCCAGGGAAAAGGTGCCAGGTCAGAAATCGAATTGTCCTTTCCTAGGGTCAATGGTGCCCCATCATTGGCACCTGAGAGTTCAAGGCTGCCACCTTTTCCGTGGGCGCAAACATCAACGGCACGTGCCACTTTCTTGTCCGGGAAAGTGCCGTTTTTCAGCCCTCAATTCCAGACGGATGAAGACTCCTCACAGGGAAGAGTCTCCCAGGACAGAAAGCGATTGTTCCATTTCTAGGGTTAATCCGGCTCCATCATTGGCACCTGAGAGGCCAAGGTTGCCTCCTATACCCTGGGCGCAAAGCTCCACCATGCGTGCTACGTGAGGGTCCGGGAAATTGCCGTTTCTCATTCCAGAATTCCAGACCGATGGAGATTCCTCCCTGGGAAAAGGTGCAAGGACAGAAAGCGATTGTTCCTTTTCTAGGGTTAATGGGGCTCCATCATTGACACCTGAGAGACCAAGGCTGCAACCTTTTCCCTGAGCGCAAAGCTCAACGGTGCGTGCCACTTGCGGGTCCAGGAATGTGCTGTTTCTCATCCCAGAATTCGAGGCCGATAAAGATTTCTCCCAGGGAAAAGGTGCCAGGACAGAAAGCAATTGTGCCTTTTCTAGGGTTAATGGGGCCCCAAAATTGACACCTAAGAGGCCAAGGCTGCCACCTTTTCCCTGGGCGCAAAGCTCGACGGAGCGTTCCACGTGCGGGTCCGGGAAAGTGCCATTTTTCAGCCCAGAATTCCAGACCTATGAAGATTCCTCAGAGGGAAAAGGTACCAGGAGACAAAGCCATTGTGTATTTTGTAATGCTAATTGGGCCCCATCATTGGCACCTGAGACCCCAAGGCTGCCACCTTTTCCCTGGGTGCAAAGCTCGACGGTGCATACCCTGTGCGGGTCCGGGAAAGGGCCGTTTTTCAGCCCAGAATTCCAGACAGAAGTCGATTCCTCTCTGGGAAAAGGTGTCAGGACAGAAAGCCATTGTGCCTTTTCTAGGGGTAATGGGGCCTCATCTTTGGCACCTGAGAGCCCAAGGCTGCCACCTTTTCCCTGGGCGCAAAGCTGGATGGTGCCTGCCACGTGCAGGTCAGAGAAAGTGCTTTGTTCAGCCCAGGATTCCAGACGGATGACAACTCCTCCCAGGGAAAGGGCTCCCAGGACAGAAAGCGATTGTTCCATTTCTAGTGTTAATGGGGGCCCGTCATTGGCATCTGAGAGCCAGAGGTTGCCTCCTTTTCCCTGGGCGCAAAGCACGACAGTGCGTGCCACGTGCTGGTCCCAGAAAGTGCCATTTTACAGCCCAGAATTCCAGACCAATGAAGATTCCTCCCAGGGAAAAGGTGCCAGGACAGAAAGCCATTGTGCTTTTTGTAAAGGTAATGGGGCCCCATCATTGGCACCTGAGAGCCCAAGACTGCCACCTTTTCCCTGGACGCAAAGCTCCATGGTGCGTTCCACTTGCGGGTCCAGGAAAGTGCCGATTCTCAGACCAGAATTCCAAACCGATGAAGATTCCTCCCTGGGAAAAGGTGCCAGGACAGAAACCCATTGTGCCTTTTGTAGGGGTAATGGGACACCATCATTGGCAGCTGAGAGCCCAAGGCTGCCCCCTTTTCCCCGGGCGCAAAGCTCGACGGTGTGTACCTTGTGCGGGTTTGGGGCAGTGCCATTTTTGAACCCAGATTTCCAGACGGACGAAGATTCCTCCCTGGGAAAAGGTGCCAGGACAGAAAGCATGTGTGATTTTTCTAGCGTTAACAGGGCCCCATCATTGGCACCTGAGAGCCCAAGGCTGCCACCTTTTGCCTGGGCGCAAATGTCGACGGCGGGTGCCACTTGCGGGTCCGGGGAAGTGCCATTTTTCAGCCCAGAATTCCAGACGGACAAAGACACCTCCCAGGGAAAAGGTGCCAGGTCAGAAATCGAATTGTCCTTTTCTAGGGTCAATAGTGCCCCATCATTGGCACCTCAGAGTTCAAGGCTGCCACCTTTTCCGTGGGCGCGAACATCAACGGCGCGTACCACTTTCTTGTCCGGGAAAGTGCCGTTTTTCAGCCCTCAATTCCAGACGGATGAAGACTCCTCACAGCGAAGAGGCTCCCAGGAAAGAAAGCAATTGTTCCATTTCTAGGGTTAATCGGGCTCTATCATTGGCACCTGAGAGCCCAAGGTTGCCTCCTATACCCTGGGCGCAAAGCTCCACCATGCGTGCTACGTGAGGGTCCGGGAAATTGCCGTTTCTCATTCCAGAATTCCAGACCGATGAAGATTCCTCCCTGGGAAAAGGTGCCAGGACAGAAAGCGATTGTTCCTTTTCTAGGGTTAATGGGGCTCCATCATTGACACCTGAGAGCCGAAGACTGCAACCTTTTCCCTGAGCGCAAAGCTCAACGGTGCGTGCCACTTGCGGGTCCAGGAATGTGCTGTTTCTCATCCCAGAATTCGAGGCCGATGAAGATTTCTCCCAGGGAAGATGTGCCAGGGCAGAAAGCAATTGTGCCTTTTCTAGGGTTAATGGGGCCCCAAAATGGACACCTGAGAGCCCAAGGCTGCCACCTTTTCCCTGGGCGCAAAGCTCGATGGAGCGTTCCACGTGCGGGTCCCGGAAAGTGCCATTTTTCAGCCCAGAATTCCAGACCTATGAAGATTCCTCAGAGGAAAAAGGTACCAGGAGACAAAGCCATTGTGTATTTTGTAATGCTAATTGGGCCCCATCATTGGCACCTGAGACCCCAAGGCTGCCACCTTTTCCCTGGGTGCAAAGCTCGACGATGCATACCCTGTGCGGGTCCGAGAAAGGGCCGTTTTTCAGCCCAGAATTCCAGACGGAAGTCGATTCCTCTCTGGGAAAAGGTGTCAGGACAGAAAGCCATTGTGCCTTTTCTAGGGGTAATGGGGCCTCATCTTTGGCACCTGAGAGCCCAAGGCTGCCACCTTTTCCCTGGGCGCAAATGCCGACAGCGCGTGCCACTTGCAAGTCCGGGAATGTGCCGTTTCTCATCCCAGAATTCCAGGCCAGCGAAGATTTCTCCCTGGGAAAAGGTGCCAGGACAGAAAGCGATTGTGCCTTTTCTAGGGTTAATGGGGCCCCAAAATTGGCAGCTGAGAGCCCAGGGCTGCCACCTTTTCCCTAGGCGCAAAGCTCGACGGTGCGTGCCACATGCGGGTAAGGGAAAGAGCCGTTTTCAGCCCAGAATTCCAGACCACTGAAGATTCCTCCCAGGGAAAAGGTGCCAGGACAGAAAGCGATTGTTCTTTTTCTAGGGGTAATGGGGCCCCATCATTGGCACCTGAGAGCCCAAGGCTGCCACCATTTGCCTGGGCACAAAGCTCGACGGTGTGTTCCACTTGCGGGTCCAGGAAAGTGCCGATTCTCAGACCAGAATTCCAAACCGATGAAGATTCCTCCCTGGGAAAAGGTGCCAGGACAGAAAGCCATTGTGCCTTTTGTAGGGGTAATGGGTCACCATCATTGGCACCTGAGAGCCCAAGGCTGCCCCCTTTTCCCTGGGCGCAAAGCTCGACGGTGTGTACCTTGTGCGGGTTTGGGGCAGTGCCAATTTTGAACCCAGATTTCAAGACGGACGAAGATTCCTCCCTGGGAAAAGGTGCCAGGACAGAAAGCAAATGTTATTTTTCTAGTGTTAACGGGGCCCCATCATTGGCACCTGAGAGCCCAAGGCTGCCACCTTTTGACTGGGCGCAAATGTCGACGGCGCGTGCCACTTGCGAGTTCGGGGAAGTGCCATTTTTCAGCCCAGAATTCCAGACGGACGAAGACACCTCCCAGGGAAAAGGTGCCAGGTCAGAAATCGAATCGTCCTTTCCTAGGGTCAATGGTGCCCCATCATTGGCACCTGAGAGTTCAAGGCTGCCACCTTTTCCGTGGGCGCAAACATCAACGGCACGTGCCACTTTCTTGTCCGGGAAAGTGCCGTTTTTCAGCCCTCAATTCCAGACGGATGACGACTACTCCCAGGGAAAGGACTCCCAGGACAGAAAGCGATTGTTCCATTTCTAGTGTAATGGGGGCCCGTCATTGGCATCTGAGAGTCAGAGGTTGCCTCCTTTTCCCTGGGCGCAAAGCACAACAGTGCGTGCCACGTGCTGGTCCCAGAAAGTGCCATTTTACAGCCCAGAATTCCAGACCAATGAAGACTCCTCCCAGGGAAAAGGTGCCAGGACAGAAAGCCATTGTGCTTTTTGTAAAGGTAATGGGGCACCATCATTGGCACCTGAGAGCCCAAGACTGCCACCTTTTCCCTGGACGCAAAGCTCGATGGTGCGTTCCACTTGCGGGTCCAGGAAAGTGCCGATTCTCAGACCAGAATTCCAAACCGATGAAGATTCCTCCCTGGGAAAAGGTGCCAGGACAGAAAGCCATTGTGCCTTTTGTAGGGGTAATGGGGCACCATCATTGGCACCTGAGAGCCCAAGGCTGCCCCCTTTTCCCTGGGCGCAAAGCTCGACGGTGCGCACCTTGTGCGGGTTTGGGCCAGTGCCGTTTTTGAAGCCAGATTTCCAGACCGATGAAGATTCCTCCCTGGGAAAAGGTGCCAGGACAGAAAGCAAGTGTTAACGGGGCCCCATCATTGGCACCTGAGAGCCCAAGGCTGCCACCTTTTGCCTGGGCACAAATGTCGACGGCACGTGCCACTTGCGGGTCCGGGGAAGTGCCATTTTTCAGCCCAGAATTCCAGACGGACGAAGACACCTCCCAGGGAAAAGGTGCCAGGTCAGAAATCGAATTGTCCTTTCCTAGGGTCAATGGTGCCCCATCATTGGCACCTCAGAGTTCAAGGCTGCCACCTTTTCCGTGGGCGCAAACATCAATGGCGCGTACCACTTTCTTGTCCGGGAAAGTGCCGTTTTTCAGCCCTCAATTCCAGACGGATGAAGACTCCTCACAGCGAAGAGGCTCCCAGGACAGAAAGCGATTGTTCCATTTCTAGGGTTAATCGGACCCCATCATTGGCACCTGAGAGGCCAAGGTTGCCTCCTATACCCAGGGCGCAAAGCTCGACCATGCGTGCTACGTGAGGGTCCGGGAAATTGCCGTTTCTCATTCCAGAATTCCAGACCGATGAAGATTCCTCCCTGGGAAAAGGTGTCAGGACAGAAGGCGATTGTTCCTTTTCTAGGGTTAATGGGGCTCCATCATTGACACCTGAGAGCCGAAGGCTGCCACCTTTTCCCTGAGCGCAAAGCTCAACGGTGCGTGCCACTTGCGGGTCTAGGAATGTGCTGTTTCTCATCCCAGAATTCGAGGCAGATGAAGATTTCTCCCAGGGAAAAGGTGCCAGGACAGAAAGCAATTGTGCCTTTTCTAGGGTTAATGGGGCCCCAAAATTGACACCTGAGAGCCCAAGGCTGCCACCTTTTCCCTGGGCGCGAAGCTCGACGGAGCGTTCCACGTGCGGGTCCCAGAAAGTGCCATTTTACAGCCCAGAATTCCAGACCAATGAAGATTCCTCCCAGGGAAAAGGTGCCAGGACAGAAAGCCATTGTGCTTTTTGTAAAGGTAATGGGGCCCCATCATTGGCACCTGAGAGCCCAAGACTGCCACCTTTTCCCTGGACGCAAAGCTCGATGGTGCGTTCCACTTGCGGGTCCAGGAAAGTGCCGATTCTCAGACCAGAATTCCAAACTGATGAAGATTCCTCCCTGGGAAAAGGTGCCAGGACAGAAAGCCATTGTGCCTTTTGTAGGGGTAATGGGGCACCATCATTGGCACCTGAGAGCCCAAGGCTGCCCCCTTTTCCCTGGGCGCAAAGCTCGACGGTGTGTACCTTGTGCGGGTTTGGGGCAGTGCCAATTTTGAACCCAGATTTCCAGACGGATGAAGATTCCTCCCTGGGAAAAGGTGCCAGGACAGAAAGAAACTGTTATTTATCTAGTGTTAACGGGGACCCATCTTTGGCACCTGAGAGCCCAAGGCTGCCACCTTTTGCCTGGACGCAAAGCTCAACGGTGCGTTCCACTTGCGGGTCCAGGAAAGTGCCGATTCTCAGACCAGAATTCCAAACTGATGAAAATCCCTCCCTGGGAAAAGGTGCCAGGACAGAAAGCCATTGTTCTTTTTCTAGGGGTAATGGGGCCCCATCATTGGCACCTGAGAGCCCAAGGCTGCCACCTTTTGCCTGGGCACAAAGCTCGACGGTGCGTTCCACTTGCGGGTCCGGGGAAGTGCCGTTTTTCAGCCCTCAATTCCAGACGGATGAAGACTCCTCACAGCGAAGAGGCTCCCAGGACAGAAAGCGATTGTTCCATTTCTAGGGTTAATCGGGCCCCATCATTGGCACCTGAGAGCCCAAGGTTGCCTCCTATACCCTGGGCGCAAAGCTCGACCATGCGTGCTACGTGAGGGTCCGGGAAATTGCCGTTTCTCATTCCAGAATTCCAGACCGATGAAGATTCCTCCCTGGGAAAAGGTGCCAGGACAGGAATCCATTTCTCCTTTTCTAGGAGTAATGGGGACCCATCATTGACACCTGAGAGCCGAAGGCTGCAACCTTTTCCCTGAGCGCAAAGCTCGACGGTGCGTGCCACTTGTGAGTCCAGGAATGTGCTGTTTCTCATCCCAGAATTCGAGGCCGATGAAGATTTCTCCCAGGGAAAAGGTGCCAGGACAGAAAGCAATTGTGCCTTTTCTAGGGTTAATGGGGCCCCAAAATTGACACCTGAGAGCCCAAGGCTGCCACCTTTTCCCTGGGCGCAAAGCTCGACGGAGCGTTCCACGTGCGGGTCCGGGAAAGTGCCATTTTTCAGCCCAGAATTCCAGACCTATGAAGATTCCTCAGAGGGAAAAGGTACCAGGAGACAAAGCCATTGTGTATTTTGTAATGCTAATTGGGCCCCATCATTGGCACCTGAGAGCCCAAGGCTGCCACCTTTTCCCTGGGTGCAAAGCTCGACGGTGCATACCCTGTGCGGGTCCGGGAAAGGGCCGTTTTTCAGCCCAGAATTCCAGACGGAAGTCGATTCCTCTCTGGGAAAAGGTGTCAGGACAGAAAGCCATTGTGCCTTTTGTAGGGGTAATGGGGCCTCATCTTTGGCACCTGAGACCCCAAGGCTGCCACCTTTTCCCTGGACGCAAATGCCGACAGCGCGTGCCACTTGCAAGTCCGGGAATGTGCCGTTTCTCATCCCAGAATTCCAGGCCAGCGAAGATTTCTCCTTGGGAAAAGGTGCCAGGACAGAAAGCGATTGTGCCTTTTCTAGGGTTAATGGGGTCCCAAAATTGGCAGCTGAGAGCCCAGGGCTGCCACCTTTTCCATAGGCGCAAAGCTCGAAGGTGCGTGCCACATGCGGGTAAGGGCAAGAGCCGTTTTCAGCCCAGAATTCCAGACCAATGAAGACTCCTCCCAGGGAAAAGGTGCCAGGACAGAAAGCGATTGTTCTTTTTCTAGGGGTAATGGGGCCCCATCATTGGCACCTGAGAGCCCAAGGCTGCCACCTTTTGCCTAGGCTCAAAGCTCGACGGTGTGTTCCACTTGCGGGTCCAGGAAAATGCCGATTCTCAGACCAGAATTCCAAACCGATGAAGATCCCTCCCTGGGAAAAGGTGCCAGGACAGAAAGCGATTGTTCTTTTTCTAGGGGTAATGGGGCCCCATCATTGGCACCTGAGAGCCCAAGGCTGCCACCTTTTGCCTGGGCACAAAGCTCGACGGTGCGTTCCACTTGCAGGTCCGGGGAAGTGCCGTTTTTCAGACCAGAATTCCAGACGGACGAAAATTCCTCCCTGGGAAAAGGTGCCAGGACAGAAAGCGATTGTTATTTATCTAGTGTTAATGGGGACCCATCGTTGGCACCTGAGAGCCCAAGGCTGCCACCTTTTCCCTGGGCGCAAAGCTAGATGGTGCCTGCCTCGTGCAGGTCAGAGAAAGTGCTTTGTTCAGCCCAGGATTCCAGACGGATGACAACTCCTCCCAGGGAAAAGGCTCCCAGGACAGAAAGCGATTGTTCCATTTCTAGTGTTAATGGGGGCCCCTCATTGGCATCTGAGAGCCAGAGGTTGCCTCCTTTTCCCTGGGCGCAAAGCACAACAGTGCGTGCCACGTGCTGGTCCCAGAAAGTGCCATTTTACAGCCCAGAATTCCACACCAATGAAGACTCCTCCCAGGGAAAAGGTGCCAGGACAGAAAGCCATTGTGCTTTTTGTAAAGGTAATGGGGCCCCATCATTGGCACCTGAGAGCCCAAGACTGCCACCTTTTCCCTGGACGCAAAGCTCCATGGTGCGTTCCACTTGCGGGTCCAGGAAAGTGCCGATTCTCAGAGCAGAATTCCAAACCGATGAAGATTCCTCCCTGGGAAAAGGTGCCAGGACAGAAAGCCATTGTGCCTTTTGTAGGGGTAATGGGGCACCATCATTGGCACCTGAGAGCCCAAGGCTGCCCCCTTTTCCCTGGGCGCAAAGCTCGACGGTGTGTACCTTGTGCGGGTTTGGGGCAGTGCCAATTTTGAACCCAGATTTCCAGACCGATGAAGATTCCTCCCTGGGAAAAGGTGCCAGGACAGAAAGCAACTGTTATTTTTCTAGTGTTAACGGGGCCCCATCATTGGCACCTGAGAGCCCAAGGCTGCCACCTTTTGCCTGGGCGCAAATGTCGACGGCGCGTGCCACTTGCGGGTCCGAGGAAGTGCCATTTTTCAGCCCAGAATTCCAGACGGACGAAGACACCTCCCAGGGAAAAGGTGCCAGGTCAGAAATCGAATTGTCCTTTCCTAGGGTCAATGGTGCCCCATCATTGGCACCTGAGAGTTCAAGGCGTCCACCTTTTCCGTGGGCGCAAACATCAACGGCACGTGCCACTTTCTTGTCCGGGAAAGTGCCGTTTTTCAGCCCTCAATTCCAGACGGATGAAGACTCCTCACAGGGAAGAGTCTCCCAGGACAGAAAGCGATTGTTCCATTTCTAGGGTTAATCCGGCTCCATCATTGGCACCTGAGAGGCCAAGGTTGCCTCCTATACCCTGGGCGCAAAGCTCGACCATGCGTGCTACGTGAGGGTCCGGGAAATTGCCGTTTCTCATTCCAGAATTCCAGACCGATGGAGATTCCTCCCTGGGAAAAGGTGCAAGGACAGAAAGCGATTGTTCCTTTTCTAGGGTTAATGGGGCTCCATCATTGACACCTGAGAGACCAAGGCTGCAACCTTTTCCCAGAGCGCAAAGCTCAACGGTGCGTGCCACTTGCGGGTCCAGGAATGTGCTGTTTCTCATCCCAGAATTCGAGGCCGATAAAGATTTCTCCCAGGGAAAAGGTGCCAGGACAGAAAGCAATTGTGCCTTTTCTAGGGTTAATGGGGCCCCAAAATTGACACCTGAGAGCCCAAGGCTGCCACCTTTTCCCTGGGCGCAAAGCTCGACGGAGCGTTCCACGTGCGGGTCCGGGAAAGTGCCATTTTTCAGCCCAGAATTCCAGACCTATGAAGATTCCTCAGAGGGAAAAGGTACCAGGAGACAAAGCCATTGTGTATTTTGTAATGCTAATTGGGCCCCATCATTGGCACCTGAGAGCCCAAGGCTGCCACCTTTTCCCTGGGTGCAAAGCTCGACGGTGCATACCCTGTGCGGGTCCGGGAAAGGGCCGTTTTTCAGCCCAGAATTCCAGACGGAAGTCGATTCCTCTCTGGGAAAAGGTGTCAGGACAGAAAGCCATTGTGCCTTTTGTAGGGGTAATGGGGCCTCATCTTTGGCACCTGAGAGCCCAAGGCTGCCACCTTTTCCCTGGGCGCAAAGCTGGATGGTGCCTGCCACGTGCAGGTCAGAGAAAGTGCTTTGTTCAGCCCAGGATTCCAGACGGATGACAACTCCTCCCAGGGAAAGGGCTCCCAGGACAGAAAGCGATTGTTCCATTTCTAGTGTTAATGGGGGCCCGTCACTGGCATCTGAGAGACAGAGGTTGCCTCCTTTTCCCTGGGCGCAAAGCACGACAGTGTGTGCCACGTGCTGGTCCCAGAAAGTGCCATTTTACAGCCCAGAATTCCAGACCAATGAAGATTCCTCCCAGGGAAAAGGTGCCAGGACAGAAAGCCATTGTGCTTTTTGTAAAGGTAATGGGGCCCCATCATTGGCACCTGAGAGCCCAAGACTGCCACCTTTTCCCTGGACGCAAAGCTCGATGGTGCGTTCCACTTGCGGGTCCAGGAAAGTGCCGATTCTCAGACCAGAATTCCAAACCGATGAAGATTCCTCCCAGGGAAAAGGTGCCAGGACAGAAAGCCATTTTGCCTTTTGTAGGGGTAATGGGACACCATCATTGGCAGCTGAGAGCTCAAGGCTGCCCCCTTTTCCCCGGGCGCAAAGCTCGACGGTGTGTACCTTGTGCGGGTTTGGGGCAGTGCCATTTTTGATCCCAGATTTCCAGACGGATGAAGATTCCTCCCTGGGAAAAGGTGCCAGGACAGAAAGCACGTGTGATTTTTCTAGTGTTAACGGGGCCCCATCATTGGCACCTGAGAGCCCAAGGCTGCCACCTTTTGCCTGGGCGCAAATGTCGACGGCGGGTGCCACTTGCGGGTCCGGGGAAGTGCCATTTTTCAGCCCAGAATTCCAGACGGACAAAGACACCTCCCAGGGAAAAGGTGCCAGGTCAGAAATCGAATTGTCCTTTCCTAGGGTCAATGGTGCCCCATCATTGGCACCTCAGAGTTCAAGGCTGCCACCTTTTCTGTGGGCACAAACATCAATGGCGCGTACCACTTTCTTGTCCGGGAAAGTGCCGTTTTTCAGCCCTCAATTCCAGACGGATGAAGACTCCACACAGGGAAGAGGCTCCCAGGACAGAAAGCGATTGTTCCATTTCTAGGGTTAATCGGACCCCATCATTGGCACCTGAGAGGCCAAGGTTGCCTCCTATACCCAGGGCGCAAAGCTCGACCATGCGTGCTACGTGAGGGTCCGGGAAATTGCCGTTTCTCATTCCAGAATTCCAGACCGATGAAGATTCCTCCCTGGGAAAAGGTGTCAGGACAGAAAGCGATTGTTCCTTTTCTAGGGTTAATGGGGCTCCATCATTGACACCTGAGAGCCGAAGGCTGCAACCTTTTCCCTGAGCGCAAAGCTCAACGGTGCGTGCCACTTGTGGGTCTAGGAATGTGCTGTTTCTCATCCCAGAATTCGAGGCCGATGAAGATTTCTCCCAGGGAAAAGGTGCCAGGACAGAAAGCAATTGTGCCTTTTCTAGGGTTAATGGGGCCCCAAAATTGACACCTGAGAGCCCAAGGCTGCCACCTTTTCCCTGGGCGCAAAGCTCGACGGAGCGTTCCACTTGCGGGTCCCAGAAAGTGCCATTTTACAGCCCAGAATTCCAGACCAATGAAGACTCCTCCCAGGGAAAAGGTGCCAGGACAGAAAGCCATTGTGCTTTTTGTAAAGGTAATGGGGCCCCATCATTGGCACCTGAGAGCCCAAGACTGCCACCTTTTCCCTGGACGCAAAGCTCCATGGTGCGTTCCACTTGCGGGTCCAGGAAAGTGCCGATTCTCAGACCAGAATTCCAAACTGATGAAGATTCCTCCCTGGGAAAAGGTGTCCGGACAGAAAGCCATTGTGCCTTTTGTAGGGGTAATGGGGCACCATCATTGGCACCTGAGAGCCCAAGGCTGCCACCTTTTCCCTGGGCGCAAAGCTCGACGGTGTGTACCTTGTGCGGGTTTGGGGCAGTGCCAATTTTGAACCCAGATTTCCAGACGGATGAAGATTCCTCCCTGGGAAAAGGTGCCAGGACAGAAAGCAACTGTTATTTATCTAGTGTTAACGGGGACCCATCTTTGGCACCTGAGAGCCCAAGGCTGCCACCTTTTGCCTGGACGCAAAGCTCAACGGTGCGTTCCACTTGCGGGTCCAGGAAAGTGCCGATTCTCAGACCAGAATTCCAAACCGATGAAAATCCCTCCCTGGGAAAAGGTGCCAGGACAGAAAGCCATTGTTCTTTTTCTAGGGGTAATGGGGCCCCATCATTGGCACCTGAGAGCCCAAGGCTGCCACCTTTTGCCTGGGCACAAAGCTCGACGGTGCGTTCCACTTGCGGGTCCGGGGAAGTGCCGTTTTTCAGCCCTCAATTCCAGACGGATGAAGACTCCTCACAGCGAAGAGGCTCCCAGGACAGAAAGCGATTGTTCCATTTCTAGGGTTAATCGGGCCCCATCATTGGCACCTGAGAGCCCAAGGTTGCCTCCTATACCCTGGGCGCAAAGCTCGACCATGCGTGCTACGTGAGGGTCCGGGAAATTGCCGTTTCTCATTCCAGAATTCCAGACCGATGAAGATTCCTCCCTGGGAAAAGGTGCCAGGACAGGAATCCATTTCTCCTTTTCTAGGAGTAATGGGGACCCATCATTGACACCTGAGAGCCGAAGGCTGCAACCTTTTCCCTGAGCGCAAAGCTCGACGGTGCGTGCCACTTGCGAGTCCAGGAATGTGCTGTTTCTCATCCCAGAATTCGAGGCCGATGAAGATTTCTCCCAGGGAAAAGATGCCAGGACAGAAAGCAATTGTGCCTTTTCTAGGGTTAATGGGGCCCCAAAATTGACACCTGAGAGCCCAAGGCTGCCACCTTTTCCCTGGGCGCAAAGCTCGACGGAGCGTTCCACTTGCGGATCCGGGAAAGTGCCATTTTTCAGCCCACAATTCCAGACCTATGAAGATTCCTCAGAGGGAAAAGGTACCAGGAGACAAAGCCATTGTGTATTTTGTAATGCTAATTGGGCCCCATCATTGGCACCTGAGAGCCCAAGGCTGCCACCTTTTCCCTGGGTGCAAAGCTCGACGGTGCATACCCTGTGCGGGTCCGGGAAAGGGCCGTTTTTCAGCCCAGAATTCCAGACGGAAGTCGATTCCTCTCTGGGAAAAGGTGTCAGGACAGAAAGCCATTGTGCCTTTTCTAGGGGTAATGGGGCCTCATCTTTGGCACCTGAGACCCCAAGGCTGCCACCTTTTCCCTGGGCGCAAATGCCGACAGCGCGTGCCACTTGCAAGTCCGGGAATGTGCCGTTTCTCATCCCAGAATTCCAGGCCAGCGAAGATTTCTCCCTGGGAAAAGGTGCCAGGACAGAAAGCGATTGTGCCTTTTCTAGGGTTAATGGGGTCCCAAAATTGGCAGCTGAGAGCCCAGGGCTGCCACCTTTTCCATAGGCGCAAAGCTCGAAGGTGCGTGCCACATGCGGGTAAGGGCAAGAGCCGTTTTCAGCCCAGAATTCCAGACCAATGAAGACTCCTCCCAGGGAAAAGGTGCCAGGACAGAAAGCGATTGTTCTTTTTCTAGGGGTAATGGGGCCCCATCATTGGCACCTGAGAGCCCAAGGCTGCCACCTTTTGCCTAGGCTCAAAGCTCGACGGTGTGTTCCACTTGCGGGTCCAGGAAAATGCCGATTCTCAGACCAGAATTCCAAACCGATGAAGATCCCTCCCTGGGAAAAGGTGCCAGGACAGAAAGCGATTGTTCTTTTTCTAGGGGTAATGGGGCCCCATCATTGGCACCTGAGAGCCCAAGGCTGCCACCTTTTGCCTGGGCACAAAGCTCGACGGTGCGTTCCACTTGCAGGTCCGGGGAAGTGCCGTTTTTCAGACCAGAATTCCAGACGGACGAAAATTCCTCCCTGGGAAAAGGTGCCAGGACAGAAAGCGATTGTTATTTATCTAGTGTTAACGGGGACCCATCGTTGGCACCTGAGAGCCCAAGGCTGCCACCTTTTCCCTGGGCGCAAAGCTAGATGGTGCCTGCCTCGTGCAGGTCAGAGAAAGTGCTTTGTTCAGCCCAGGATTCCAGACGGATGACGACTCCTCCCAGGGAAAAGGCTCCCAGGACAGAAAGCGATTGTTCCATTTCTAGTGTTAATGGGGGCCCCTCATTGGCATCTGAGAGCCAGAGGTTGCCTCCTTTTCCCTGGGCGCAAAGCACAACAGTGCGTGCCACGTGCTGGTCCCAGAAAGTGCCATTTTACAGCCCAGAATTCCAGACCAATGAAGACTCCTCCCAGGGAAAATGTGCCAGGACAGAAAGCCATTGTGCTTTTTGTAAAGGTAATGGGGCCCCATCATTGGCACCTGAGAGCCCAAGACTGCCACCTTTTCCCTGGACGCAAAGCTCGATGGTGCGTTCCACTTGCGGGTCCAGGAAAGTGCCGATTCTCAGACCAGAATTCCAAACCGATGAAGATTCCTCCCTGGGAAAAGGTGCCAGGACAGAAAGCCATTGTGCCTTTTGTAGGGGTAATGGGGCACCATCATTGGCACCTGAGAGCCCAAGGCTGCCCCCTTTTCCCTGGGCGCAAAGCTCGACGGTGTGTACCTTGTGCGGGTTTGGGGCAGTGCCAATTTTGAACCCAGATTTCCAGACCGATGAAGATTCCTCCCTGGGAAAATGTGCCAGGACAGAAAGCAAATGTTATTTTTCTAGTGTTAACGGGGCCCCATCATTGGCACCTGAGAGCCCAAGGCTGCCACCTTTTGCCTGGGCGCAAATGTCGACGGCGCGTGCCACTTGCGGGTTCGGGGACGTGCCATTTTTCAGCCCAGAATTCCAGACGGACGAAGACACCTCCCAGGGAAAAGGTGCCAGGTCAGAAATCGAATTGTCCTTTCCTAGGGTCAATGGTGCCCCATCATTGGCACCTGAGAGTTCAAGGCTGCCACCTTTTCCGTGGGCGCAAACATCAACGGCACGTGCCACTTTCTTGTCCGGGAAAGTGCCGTTTTTCAGCCCTCAATTCCAGACGGATGAAGACTCCTCACAGGGAAGAGTCTCCCAGGACAGAAAGCGATTGTTCCATTTCTAGGGTTAATCTGGCTCCATCATTGGCACCTGAGAGCCCAAGGTTGCCTCCTATACCCTGGGCGCAAAGCTCGACCATGCGTGCTACGTGAGGGTCCGGGAAATTGCCGTTTCTCATTCCAGAATTCCAGACCGATGAAGATTCCTCCCTGGGAAAAGGTGCCAGGACAGGAATCCATTTCTCCTTTTCTAGGAGTAATGGGGACCCATCATTGACACCTGAGAGCCGAAGGCTGCAACCTTTTCCCTGAGCGCAAAGCTCGACGGTGCGTGCCACTTGCGGGTCCAGGAATGTGCTGTTTCTCATCCCAGAATTCGAGGCCGATGAAGATTTCTCCCAGGGAAAAGGTGCCAGGACAGAAAGCAATTGTGCCTTTTCTAGGGTTAATGGGGCCCCAAAATTGACACCTGAGAGCCCAAGGCTGCCACCTTTTCCCTGGGCGCAAAGCTCGACGGAGCGTTCCACGTGCGGGTCCGGGAAAGTGCCATTTTTCAGCCCAGAATTCCAGACCTATGAAGATTCCTCAGAGGGAAAAGGTACCAGGAGACAAAGCCATTGTGTATTTTGTAATGCTAATTGGGCCCCATCATTGGCACCTGAGAGCCCAAGGCTGCCACCTTTTCCCTGGGTGCAAAGCTCGACGGTGCATACCCTGTGCGGGTCCGGGAAAGGGCGGTTTTTCAGCCCAGAATTCCAGACGGAAGTCGATTCCTCTCTGGGAAAAGGTGTCAGGACAGAAAGCCATTGTGCCTTTTGTAGGGGTAATGGGGCCTCATCTTTGGCACCTGAGAGCCCAAGGCTGCCACCTTTTCCCTGGGCGCAAAGCTGGATGGTGCCTGCCACGTGCAGGTCAGAGAAAGTGCTTTGTTCAGCCCAGGATTCCAGACGGATGACAACTCCTCCCAGGGAAAGGGCTCCCAGGACAGAAAGCGATTGTTCCATTTCTAGTGTTAATGGGGGCCCCTCATTGGCATCTGAGAGCCAGAGGTTGCCTCCTTTTCCCTGGGCGCAAAGCACAACAGTGCGTGCCACGTGCTGGTCCCAGAAAGTGCCATTTTACAGCCCAGAATTCCAGACCAATGAAGATTCCTCCCAGGGAAAAGGTGCCAGGACAGAAAGCCATTGTGCTTTTTGTAAAGGTAATGGGGCCCCATCATTGGCACCTGAGAGCCCAAGACTGCCACCTTTTCCCTGGACGCAAAGCTCGATGGTGCGTTCCACTTGCGGGTCCAGGAAAGTGCCGATTCTCAGACCAGAATTCCAAACCGATGAAGATTCCTCCCTGGGAAAAGGTGCCAGGACAGAAACCCATTGTGCCTTTTGTAGGGGTAATGGGACACCATCATTGGCAGCTGAGAGCTCAAGGCTGCCCCCTTTTCCCCGGGCGCAAAGCTTGACGGTGTGTACCTTGTGCGGGTTTGGGGCAGTGCCATTTTTGAACCCAGATTTCCAGACGGACGAAGATTCCTCCCTGGGAAAAGGTGCCAGGACAGAAAGCATGTGTGATTTTTCTAGCGTTAACAGGGCCCCATCATTGGCACCTGAGAGCCCAAGGCTGCCACCTTTTGCCTGGGCGCAAATGTCGACGGCGGGTGCCACTTGCGGGTCCGGGGAAGTGCCATTTTTCAGCCCAGAATTCCAGACGGACAAAGACACCTCCCAGGGAAAAGGTGCCAGGTCAGAAATCGAATTGTCCTTTTCTAGGGTCAATAGTGCCTTATCATTGGCACCTCAGAGTTCAAGGCTGCCACCTTTTCCGTGGGCGCGAACATCAACGGCGCGTACCACTTTCTTGTCCGGGAAAGTGCCGTTTTTCAGCCCTCAATTCCAGACGGATGAAGACTCCTCACAGCGAAGAGGCTCCCAGGAAAGAAAGCAATTGTTCCATTTCTAGGGTTAATCGGGCTCTATCATTGGCACCTGAGAGCCCAAGGTTGCCTCCTATACCCTGGGCGCAAAGCTCCACCATGCGTGCTACGTGAGGGTCCGGGAAATTGCCGTTTCTCATTCCAGAATTCCAGACCGATGAAGATTCCTCCCTGGGAAAAGGTGCCAGGACAGAAAGCGATTGTTCCTTTTCTAGGGTTAATGGGGCTCCATCATTGACACCTGAGAGCCGAAGACTGCAACCTTTTCCCTGAGCGCAAAGCTCAACGGTGCGTGCCACTTGCGGGTCCAGGAATGTGCTGTTTCTCATCCCAGAATTCGAGGCCGATGAAGATTTCTCCCAGGGAAGATGTGCCAGGGCAGAAAGCAATTGTGCCTTTTCTAGGGTTAATGGGGCCCCAAAATGGACACCTGAGAGCCCAAGGCTGCCACCTTTTCCCTGGGCGCAAAGCTCGATGGAGCGTTCCACGTGCGGGTCCCGGAAAGTGCCATTTTTCAGCCCAGAATTCCAGACCTATGAAGATTCCTCAGAGGGAAAAGGTACCAGGAGACAAAGCCATTGTGTATTTTGTAATGCTAATTGGGCCCCATCATTGGCACCTGAGAGCCCAAGGCTGCCACCTTTTCCCTGGGTGCAAAGCTCGACGATGCATACCCTGTGCTGGTCCGAGAAAGGGCCGTTTTTCAGCCCAGAATTCCAGACGGAAGTCGATTCCTCTCTGGGAAAAGGTGTCAGGACAGAAAGCCATTGTGCCTTTTGTAGGGGTAATGGGGCCTCATCTTTGGCACCTGAGAGCCCAAGGCTGCCACCTTTTCCCTGGGCGCAAATGCCGACAGCGCGTGCCACTTGCAAGTCCGGGAATGTGCCGTTTCTCATCCCAGAATTCCAGGCCAGCGAAGATTTCTCCCTGGGAAAAGGTGCCAGGACAGAAAGCGATTGTGCCTTTTCTAGGGTTAATGGGGCCCCAAAATTGGCAGCTGAGAGCCCAGGGCTGCCACCTTTTCCCTAGGCGCAAAGCTCGACGGTGCGTGCCACATGCGGGTAAGGGAAAGAGCCGTTTTCAGCCCAGAATTCCAGACCACTGAAGATTCCTCCCAGGGAAAAGGTGCCAGGACAGAAAGCGATTGTTCTTTTTCTAGGGGTAATGGGGCCCCATCATTGGCACCTGAGAGCCCAAGGCTGCCACCATTTGCCTGGGCACAAAGCTCGACGGTGTGTTCCACTTGCGGGTCCAGGAAAGTGCCGATTCTCAGACCAGAATTCCAAACCGATGAAGATTCCTCCCTGGGAAAAGGTGCCAGGACAGAAAGCCATTGTGCCTTTTGTAGGGGTAATGGGTCACCATCATTGGCACCTGAGAGCCCAAGGCTGCCCCCTTTTCCCTGGGCGCAAAGCTCGACGGTGTGTACCTTGTGCGGGTTTGGGGCAGTGCCAATTTTGAACCCAGATTTCAAGACGGACGAAGATTCCTCCCTGGGAAAAGGTGCCAGGACAGAAAGCAAATGTTATTTTTCTAGTGTTAACGGGGCCCCATCATTGGCACCTGAGAGCCCAAGGCTGCCACCTTTTGACTGGGCGCAAATGTCGACGGCGCGTGCCACTTGCGAGTTCGGGGAAGTGCCATTTTTCAGCCCAGAATTCCAGACGGACGAAGACACCTCCCAGGGAAAAGGTGCCAGGTCAGAAATCGAATCGTCCTTTCCTAGGGTCAATGGTGCCCCATCATTGGCACCTGAGAGTTCAAGGCTGCCACCTTTTCCGTGGGCGCAAACATCAACGGCACGTGCCACTTTCTTGTCCGGGAAAGTGCCGTTTTTCAGCCCTCAATTCCAGACGGATGACGACTACTCCCAGGGAAAGGACTCCCAGGACAGAAAGCGATTGTTCCATTTCTAGTGTAATGGGGGCCCGTCATTGGCATCTGAGAGCCAGAGGTTGCCTCCTTTTCCCTGGGCGCAAAGCACAACAGTGCGTGCCACGTGCTGGTCCCAGAAAGTGCCATTTTACAGCCCAGAATTCCAGACCAATGAAGACTCCTCCCAGGGAAAAGGTGCCAGGACAGAAAGCCATTGTGCTTTTTGTAAAGGTAATGGGGCACCATCATTGGCACCTGAGAGCCCAAGACTGCCACCTTTTCCCTGGACGCAAAGCTCGATGGTGCGTTCCACTTGCGGGTCCAGGAAAGTGCCGATTCTCAGACCAGAATTCCAAACCGATGAAGATTCCTCCCTGGGAAAAGGTGCCAGGACAGAAAGCCATTGTGCCTTTTGTAGGGGTAATGGGGCACCATCATTGGCACCTGAGAGCCCAAGGCTGCCCCCTTTTCCCTGGGGGCAAAGCTCGACGGTGCGCACCTTGTGCGGGTTTGGGCCAGTGCCGTTTTTGAAGCCAGATTTCCAGACGGACGAAGATTCCTCCCTGGGAAAAGGTGCCAGGACAGAAAGCAAGTGTTAACGGGGCCCCATCATTGGCACCTGAGAGCCCAAGGCTGCCACCTTTTGCCTGGGCACAAATGTCGACGGCACGTGCCACTTGCGGGTCCGGGGAAGTGCCATTTTTCAGCCCAGAATTCCAGACGGACGAAGACACCTCCCAGGGAAAATGTGCCAGGTCAGAAATCGAATTGTCCTTTCCTAGGGTCAATGGTGCCCCATCATTGGCACCTCAGAGTTCAAGGCTGCCACCTTTTCCGTGGGCGCAAACATCAATGGCGCGTACCACTTTCTTGTCCGGGAAAGTGCCGTTTTTCAGCCCTCAATTCCAGACGGATGAAGACTCCACACAGGGAAGAGGCTCCCAGGACAGAAAGCGATTGTTCCATTTCTAGGGTTAATCGGACCCCATCATTGGCACCTGAGAGGCCAAGGTTGCCTCCTATACCCAGGGCGCAAAGCTCGACCATGCGTGCTACGTGAGGGTCCGGGAAATTGCCGTTTCTCATTCCAGAATTCCAGACCGATGAAGATTCCTCCCTGGGAAAAGGTGTCAGGACAGAAGGCGATTGTTCCTTTTCTAGGGTTAATGGGGCTCCATCATTGACACCTGAGAGCCGAAGGCTGCAACCTTTTCCCTGAGCGCAAAGCTCAACGGTGCGTGCCACTTGTGGGTCTAGGAATGTGCTGTTTCTCATCCCAGAATTCGAGGCCGATGAAGATTTCTCCCAGGGAAAAGGTGCCAGGACAGAAAGCAATTGTGCCTTTTCTAGGGTTAATGGGGCCCCAAAATTGACACCTGAGAGCCCAAGGCTGCCACCTTTTCCCTGGGCGCGAAGCTCGACGGAGCGTTCCACTTGCGGGTCCCAGAAAGTGCCATTTTACAGCCCAGAATTCCAGACCAATGAAGACTCCTCCCAGGGAAAATGTGCCAGGACAGAAAGCCATTGTGCTTTTTGTAAAGGTAATGGGGCCCCATCATTGGCACCTGAGAGCCCAAGACTGCCACCTTTTCCCTGGACGCAAAGCTCGATGGTGCGTTCCACTTGCGGGTCCAGGAAAGTGCCGATTCTCAGACCAGAATTCCAAACTGATGAAGATTCCTCCCTGGGAAAAGGTGCCAGGACAGAAAGCCATTGTGCCTTTTGTAGGGGTAATGGGGCACCATCATTGGCACCTGAGAGCCCAAGGCTGCCCCCTTTTCCCTGGGCGCAAAGCTCGACGGTGTGTACCTTGTGCGGGTTTGGGGCAGTGCCAATTTTGAACCCAGATTTCCAGACGGATGAAGATTCCTCCCTGGGAAAAGGTGCCAGGACAGAAAGCAACTGTTATTTATCTAGTGTTAACGGGGACCCATCTTTGGCACCTGAGAGCCCAAGGCTGCCACCTTTTGCCTGGACGCAAAGCTCAACGGTGCGTTCCACTTGCGGGTCCAGGAAAGTGCCGATTCTCAGACCAGAATTCCAAACTGATGAAAATCCCTCCCTGGGAAAAGGTGCCAGGACAGAAAGCCATTGTTCTTTTTCTAGGGGTAATGGGGCCCCATCATTGGCACCTGAGAGCCCAAGGCTGCCACCTTTTGCCTGGGCACAAAGCTCGACGGTGCGTTCCACTTGCGGGTCCGGGGAAGTGCCGTTTTTCAGCCCTCAATTCCAGACGGATGAAGACTCCTCACAGCGAAGAGGCTCCCAGGACAGAAAGCGATTGTTCCATTTCTAGGGTTAATCGGGCCCCATCATTGGCACCTGAGAGGCCAAGGTTGCCTCCTATACCCTGGGTGCAAAGCTCGACCATGCGTGCTACGTGAGGGTCCGGGAAATTGCCGTTTCTCATTCCAGAATTCCAGACCGATGAAGATTCCTCCCTGGGAAAAGGTGCCAGGACAGGAATCCATTTCTCCTTTTCTAGGAGTAATGGGGACCCATCATTGACACCTGAGAGCCGAAGGCTGCAACCTTTTCCCTGAGCGCAAAGCTCGACGGTGCGTGCCACTTGTGAGTCCAGGAATGTGCTGTTTCTCATCCCAGAATTCGAGGCCGATGAAGATTTCTCCCAGGGAAAAGGTGCCAGGACAGAAAGCAATTGTGCTTTTTCTAGGGTTAATGGGGCCCCAAAATTGACACCTGAGAGCCCAAGGCTGCCACCTTTTCCCTGGGCGCAAAGCTCGACGGAGCGTTCCACGTGCGGGTCCGGGAAAGTGCCATTTTTCAGCCCACAATTCCAGACCTATGAAGATTCCTCAGAGGGAAAAGGTACCAGGAGACAAAGCCATTGTGTATTTTGTAATGCTAATTGGGCCCCATCATTGGCACCTGAGAGCCCAAGGCTGCCACCTTTTCCCTGGGTGCAAAGCTCGACGGTGCATACCCTGTGCGGGTCCGGGAAAGGGCCGTTTTTCAGCCCAGAATTCCAGACGGAAGTCGATTCCTCTCTGGGAAAAGGTGTCAGGACAGAAAGCCATTGTGCCTTTTCTAGGGGTAATGGGGCCTCATCTTTGGCACCTGAGACCCCAAGGCTGCCACCTTTTCCCTGGGCGCAAATGCCGACAGCGCGTGCCACTTGCAAGTCCGGGAATGTGCCGTTTCTCATCCCAGAATTCCAGGCCAGCGAAGATTTCTCCCTGGGAAAAGGTGCCAGGACAGAAAGCGATTGTGCCTTTTCTAGGGTTAATGGGGTCCCAAAATTGGCAGCTGAGAGCCCAGGGCTGCCACCTTTTCCATAGGCGCAAAGCTCGAAGGTGCGTGCCACATGCGGGTAAGGGCAAGAGCCGTTTTCAGCCCAGAATTCCAGACCAATGAAGAATCCTCCCAGGGAAAAGGTGCCAGGACAGAAAGCGATTGTTCTTTTTCTAGGGGTAATGGGGCCCCATCATTGGCACCTGAGAGCCCAAGGCTGCCACCTTTTGCCTAGGCTCAAAGCTCGACGGTGTGTTCCACTTGCGGGTCCAGGAAAATGCCGATTCTCAGACCAGAATTCCAAACCGATGAAGATCCCTCCCTGGGAAAAGGTGCCAGGACAGAAAGCGATTGTTCTTTTTCTAGGGGTAATGGGGCCCCATCATTGGCACCTGAGAGCCCAAGGCTGCCACCTTTTCCCTGGGCACAAAGCTCGACGGTGCGTTCCACTTGCAGGTCCGGGGAAGTGCCGTTTTTCAGACCAGAATTCCAGACGGACGAAAATTCCTCCCTGGGAAAAGGTGCCAGGACAGAAAGCGATTGTTATTTATCTAGTGTTAATGGGGACCCATCGTTGGCACCTGAGAGCCCAAGGCTGCCACCTTTTCCCTGGGCGCAAAGCTAGATGCTGCCTGCCTCGTGCAGGTCAGAGAAAGTGCTTTGTTCAGCCCAGGATTCCAGACGGATGACAACTCCTCCCAGGGAAAAGGCTCCCAGGACAGAAAGCGATTGTTCCATTTCTAGTGTTAATGGGGGCCCCTCATTGGCATCTGAGAGCCAGAGGTTGCCTCCTTTTCCCTGGGCGCAAAGCACAACAGTGCGTGCCACGTGCTGGTCCCAGAAAGTGCCATTTTACAGCCCAGAATTCCAGACCAATGAAGACTCCTCCCAGGGAAAATGTGCCAGGACAGAAAGCCATTGTGCTTTTTGTAAAGGTAATGGGGCCCCATCATTGGCACCTGAGAGCCCAAGACTGCCACCTTTTCCCTGGACGCAAAGCTCCATGGTGCGTTCCACTTGCGGGTCCAGGAAAGTGCCGATTCTCAGACCAGAATTCCAAACCGATGAAGATTCCTCCCTGGGAAAAGGTGCCAGGACAGAAAGCCATTGTGCCTTTTGTAGGGGTAATGGGGCACCATCATTGGCAGCTGAGAGCCCAAGGCTGCCCCCTTTTCCCTGGGCGCAAAGCTCGACGGTGTGTACCTTGTGCGGGTTTGGGGCAGTGCCAATTTTGAACCCAGATTTCCAGACGGATGAAGATTCCTCCCTGGGAAAAGGTGCCAGGACAGAAAGCAACTGTTATTTTTCTAATGTTAACGGGGCCCCATCATTGGCACCTGAGAGCCCAAGGCTGCCACCTTTTGCCTGGGCGCAAATGTCGACGGCGCGTGCCACTTGCGGGTTCGGGGACGTGCCATTTTTCAGCCCAGAATTCCAGACGGACGAAGACACCTCCCAGGGAAAAGGTGCCAGGTCAGAAATCGAATTGTCCTTTCCTAGGGTCAATGGTGCCCCATCATTGGCACCTGAGAGTTCAAGGCGTCCACCTTTTCCGTGGGCGCAAACATCAACGGCACGTGCCACTTTCTTGTCCGGGAAAGTGCCGTTTTTCAGCCCTCAATTCCAGACGGATGAAGACTCCTCACAGGGAAGAGTCTCCCAGGACAGAAAGCGATTGTTCCATTTCTAGGGTTAATCCGGCTCCATCATTGGCACCTGAGAGGCCAAGGTTGCCTCCTATACCCTGGGCGCAAAGCTCGACCATGCGTGCTACGTGAGGGTCCGGGAAATTGCCGTTTCTCATTCCAGAATTCCAGACCGATGGAGATTCCTCCCTGGGAAAAGGTGCAAGGACAGAAAGCGATTGTTCCTTTTCTAGGGTTAATGGGGCTCCATCATTGACACCTGAGAGACCAAGGCTGCAACCTTTTCCCAGAGCGCAAAGCTCAACGGTGCGTGCCACTTGCGGGTCCAGGAATGTGCTGTTTCTCATCCCAGAATTCGAGGCCGATAAAGATTTCTCCCAGGGAAAAGGTGCCAGGACAGAAAGCAATTGTGCCTTTTCTAGGGTTAATGGGGCCCCAAAATTGACACCTGAGAGCCCAAGGCTGCCACCTTTTCCCTGGGCGCAAAGCTCGACGGAGCGTTCCACGTGCGGGTCCGGGAAAGTGCCATTTTTCAGCCCAGAATTCCAGACCTATGAAGATTCCTCAGAGGGAAAAGGTACCAGGAGACAAAGCCATTGTGTATTTTGTAATGCTAATTGGGCCCCATCATTGGCACCTGAGACCCCAAGGCTGCCACCTTTTCCCTGGGTGCAAAGCTCGACGGTGCATACCCTGTGCGGGTCCGGGAAAGGGCCGTTTTTCAGCCCAGAATTCCAGACGGAAGTCGATTCCTCTCTGGGAAAAGGTGTCAGGACAGAAAGCCATTGTGCCTTTTCTAGGGGTAATGGGGCCTCATCTTTGGCACCTGAGAGCCCAAGGCTGCCACCTTTTCCCTGGGCGCAAAGCTGGATGGTGCCTGCCACGTGCAGGTCAGAGAAAGTGCTTTGTTCAGCCCAGGATTCCAGACGGATGACAACTCCTCCCAGGGAAAGGGCTCCCAGGACAGAAAGCGATTGTTCCATTTCTAGTGTTAATGGGGGCCCGTCATTGGCATCTGAGAGCCAGAGGTTGCCTCCTTTTCCCTGGGCGCAAAGCACGACAGTGCGTGCCACGTGCTGGTCCCAGAAAGTGCCATTTTACAGCCCAGAATTCCAGACCAATGAAGATTCCTCCCAGGGAAAAGGTGCCAGGACAGAAAGCCATTGTGCTTTTTGTAAAGGTAATGGGGCCCCATCATTGGCACCTGAGAGCCCAAGACTGCCACCTTTTCCCTGGACGCAAAGCTCGATGGTGCGTTCCACTTGCGGGTCCAGGAAAGTGCCGATTCTCAGACCAGAATTCCAAACCGATGAAGATTCCTCCCTGGGAAAAGGTGCCAGGACAGAAACCCATTGTGCCTTTTGTAGGGGTAATGGGACACCATCATTGGCAGCTGAGAGCTCAAGGCTGCCCCCTTTTCCCCGGGCGCAAAGCTCGACGGTGTGTACCTTGTGCGGGTTTGGGGCAGTGCCATTTTTGAACCCAGATTTCCAGACGGACGAAGATTCCTCCCTGGGAAAAGGTGCCAGGACAGAAAGCACGTGTGATTTTTCTAGTGTTAACGGGGCCCCATCATTGGCACCTGAGAGCCCAAGGCTGCCACCTTTTGCCTGGGCGCAAATGTCGACGGCGGGTGCCACTTGCGGGTCCGGGGAAGTGCCATTTTTCAGCCCAGAATTCCAGACGGACAAAGACACCTCCCAGGGAAAAGGTGCCAGGTCAGAAATCCAATTGTCCTTTCCTAGGGTCAATGGTGCCCCATCATTGGCACCTCAGAGTTCAAGGCTGCCACCTTTTCTGTGGGCACAAACATCAATGGCACGTACCACTTTCTTGTCCGGGAAAGTGCCGTTTTTCAGCCCTCAATTCCAGACGGATGAAGACTCCACACAGGGAAGAGGCTCCCAGGACAGAAAGCGATTGTTCCATTTCTAGGGTTAATCGGACCCCATCATTGGCACCTGAGAGGCCAAGGTTGCCTCCTATACCCAGGGCGCAAAGCTCGACCATGCGTGCTACGTGAGGGTCCGGGAAATTGCCGTTTCTCATTCCAGAATTCCAGACCGATGAAGATTCCTCCCTGGGAAAAGGTGTCAGGACAGAAAGCGATTGTTCCTTTTCTAGGGTTAATGGGGCTCCATCATTGACACCTGAGAGCCGAAGGCTGCAACCTTTTCCCTGAGCGCAAAGCTCAACGGTGCGTGCCACTTGTGGGTCTAGGAATGTGCTGTTTCTCATCCCAGAATTCGAGGCCGATGAAGATTTCTCCCAGGGAAAAGGTGCCAGGACAGAAAGCAATTGTGCCTTTTCTAGGGTTAATGGGGCCCCAAAATTGACACCTGAGAGCCCAAGGCTGCCACCTTTTCCCTGGGCGCAAAGCTCGACGGAGCGTTCCACTTGCGGGTCCCAGAAAGTGCCATTTTACAGCCCAGAATTCCAGACCAATGAAGACTCCTCCCAGGGAAAAGGTGCCAGGACAGAAAGCCATTGTGCTTTTTGTAAAGGTAATGGGGCCCCATCATTGGCACCTGAGAGCCCAAGACTGCCACCTTTTGCCTGGGTGCAAAGCTCGATGGTGCGTTCCACTTGCGGGTCCAGGAAAGTGCCGATTCTCAGACCAGAATTCCAAACTGATGAAGATTCCTCCCTGGGAAAAGGTGTCCGGACAGAAAGCCATTGTGCCTTTTGTAGGGGTAATGGGGCACCATCATTGGCACCTGAGAGCCCAAGGCTGCCACCTTTTCCCTGGGCGCAAAGCTCGACGGTGTGTACCTTGTGCGGGTTTGGGGCAGTGCCAATTTTGAACCCAGATTTCCAGACGGATGAAGATTCCTCCCTGGGAAAAGGTGCCAGGACAGAAAGCAACTGTTATTTATCTAGTGTTAACGGGGACCCATCTTTGGCACCTGAGAGCCCAAGGCTGCCACCTTTTGCCTGGACGCAAAGCTCAACGGTGCGTTCCACTTGCGGGTCCAGGAAAGTGCCGATTCTCAGACCAGAATTCCAAACTGATGAAAATCCCTCCCTGGGAAAAGGTGCCAGGACAGAAAGCCATTGTTCTTTTTCTAGGGGTAATGGGGCCCCATCATTGGCACCTGAGAGCCCAAGGCTGCCACCTTTTGCCTGGGCACAAAGCTCGACGGTGCGTTCCACTTGCGGGTCCGGGGAAGTGCCGTTTTTCAGCCCTCAATTCCAGACGGATGAAGACTCCTCACAGCGAAGAGGCTCCCAGGACAGAAAGCGATTGTTCCATTTCTAGGGTTAATCGGGCCCCATCATTGGCACCTGAGAGGCCAAGGTTGCCTCCTATACCCTGGGTGCAAAGCTCGACCATGCGTGCTACGTGAGGGTCCGGGAAATTGCCGTTTCTCATTCCAGAATTCCAGACCGATGAAGATTCCTCCCTGGGAAAAGGTGCCAGGACAGGAATCCATTTCTCCTTTTCTAGGAGTAATGGGGACCCATCATTGACACCTGAGAGCCCAAGGCTGCAACCTTTTCCCTGAGCGCAAAGCTCGACGGTGCGTGCCACTTGCGAGTCCAGGAATGTGCTGTTTCTCATCCCAGAATTCGAGGCCGATGAAGATTTCTCCCAGGGAAAAGATGTGCCAGGACAGAAAGCAATTGTGCCTTTTCTAGGGTTAATGGGGCCCCAAAATTGACACCTGAGAGCCCAAGGCTGCCACCTTTTCCCTGGGCGCAAAGCTCGACGAAGCGTTCCACTTGCGGGTCCCGGAAAGTGCCATTTTTCAGCCCACAATTCCAGACCTATGAAGATTCCTCAGAGGGAAAAGGTACCAGGAGACAAAGCCATTGTGTATTTTGTAATGCTAATTGGGCCCCATCATTGGCACCTGAGAGCCCAAGGCTGCCACCTTTTCCCTGGGTGCAAAGCTCGACGATGCATACCCTGTGCGGGTCCGAGAAAGGGCCGTTTTTCAGCCCAGAATTCCAGACGGAAGTCGATTCCTCTCTGGGAAAAGGTGTCAGGACAGAAAGCCATTGTGCCTTTTCTAGGGGTAATGGGGCCTCATCTTTGGCACCTGAGAGCCCAAGGCTGCCACCTTTTCCCTGGGCGCAAATGTCGACGGCGCGTGCCACTTGCAAGTCCGGGAATGTGCCGTTTCTCATCCCAGAATTCCAGGCCAGCGAAGATTTCTCCCTGGGAAAAGGTGCCAGGACAGAAAGCGATTGTGCCTTTTCTAGGGTTAATGGGGCCCCAAAATTGGCAGCTGAGAGCCCAGGGCTGCCACCTTTTCCCTAGGCGCAAAGCTCGACGGTGCGTGCCACATGCGGGTAAGGGAAAGAGCCGTTTTCAGCCCAGAATTCCAGACCACTGAAGATTCCTCCCAGGGAAAAGGTGCCAGGACAGAAAGCGATTGTTCTTTTTCTAGGGGTAATGGGGCCCCATCATTGGCACCTGAGAGCCCAAGGCTGCCACCTTTTGCCTGGGCACAAAGCTCGACGGTGTGTTCCACTTGTGGGTCCAGGAAAGTGCCGATTCTCAGACCAGAATTCCAAACCGATGAAGATTCCTCCCTGGGAAAAGGTGCCAGGACAGAAAGCCATTGTGCCTTTTGTAGGGGTAATGGCGCACCATCATTGGCACCTGAGAGCCCAAGGCTGCCCCCTTTTCCCTGGGCGCAAAGCTCGACGGTGTGTACCTTGTGCGGGTTTGGGGCAGTGCCAATTTTGAACCCAGATTTCAAGACGGATGAAGATTTCTCCCTGGGAAAAGGTGCCAGGACAGAAAGCAAATGTTATTTTTCTAGTGTTAACGGGGCCCCATCATTGGCACCTGAGAGCCCAAGGCTGCCACCTTTTGCCTGGGCGCAAATGTCGACGGCGCATGCCACTTGCGGGTTCGGGGACGTGCCATTTTTCAGCCCAGAATTCCAGACGGACGAAGACACCTCCCAGGGAAAAGGTGCCAGGTCAGAAATCGAATTGTCCTTTCCTAGGGTCAATGGTGCCCCATCATTGGCACCTGAGAGTTCAAGGCTGCCACCTTTTCCGTGGGCGCAAACATCAACGGCACGTGCCACTTTCTTGTCCGGGAAAGTGCCGTTTTTCAGCCCTCAATTCCAGACGGATGACGACTCCTCCCAGGGAAAGGACTCCCAGGACAGAAAGCGATTGTTCCATTTCCAGTGTTAATGGGGGCCCGTCATTGGCATCTGAGAGCCAGAGGTTGCCTCCTTTTCCCTGGACGCAAAGCACAACAGTGCGTGCCACTTGCGGGTCCAGGAAAGTGCCGATTCTCAGACCAGAATTCCAAACCGATGAAGATTCCTCCCTGGGAAAAGGTGCCAGGACAGAAAGCCATTGTGCCTTTTGTAGGGGTAATGGGGCACCATCATTGGCACCTGAGAGCCCAAGGCTGCCCCCTTTTCCCTGGGCGCAAAGCTCGACGGTGCGCACCTTGTGCGGGTTTGGGCCAGTGCCGTTTTTGAAGCCAGATTTCCAGACGGACGAAGATTCCTCCCTGGGAAAAGGTGCCAAGACAGAAAGCAAGGGTTAACGGGGCCCAATCATTGGCACCTGAGAGCCCAAGGCTGCCACCTTTTGCCTGGGCACAAATGTCGACGGCACGTGCCACTTGCGGGTCCGGGGAAGTGCCATTTTTCAGCCCAGAATTCCAGACGGACGAAAACACCTCCCAGGGAAAAGGTGCCAGGTCAGAAATCGAATTGTCCTTTCCTAGGGTCAATGATGCCCCATCATTGGCACCTCAGAGTTCAAGGCGTCCACCTTTTCCGTGGGCGCAAACATCAATGGTGCGTACCACTTTCTTGTCCGGGAAAGTGCCGTTTTTCAGCCCTCAATTCCAGATGGATGAAGACTCCACACAGGGAAGAGGCTCCCAGGACAGAAAGCGATTGTTCCATTTCTAGGGTTAATCGGACCCCATCATTGGCACCTGAGAGGCCAAGGTTGCCTCCTATACCCAGGGCGCAAAGCTCGACCATGCGTGCTACGTGAGGGTCCGGGAAATTGCCGTTTCTCATTCCAGAATTCCAGACCGATGAAGATTCCTCCCTGGGAAAAGGTGCCAGGACAGAAAGCGATTGTTCCTTTTCTAGGGTTAATGGGGCTCCATCATTGACACCTGAGAGCCGAAGGCTGCAACCTTTTCCCTGAGCGCAAAGCTCAACGGTGCGTGCCGCTTGCGGGTCCAGGAATGTGCTGTTTCTCATCCCAGAATTCCAGGCCGATGAAGATTTCTCCCAGGGAAAAGGTGCCAGGACAGAAAGCAATTGTGCCTTTTCTAGGGTTAATGGGGCCCCAAAATTGACACCTGAGAGCCCAAGGCTGCCACCTTTCCCTGGGCGCAAAGCTCAACGGAGCGTTCCACGTGCGGGTCTTGGAAAGTGCCATTTTTCAGCCCAGAATTCCAGACCTATGAAGATTCCTCAGAGGGAAAAGGTACCAGGAGACAAAGCCATTGTGTATTTTGTAATGCTAATTGGGCCCCATCATTGGCACCTGAGAGCCCAAGACTGCCACTTTTTCCCTGGACGCAAAGCTCCATGGTGCGTTCCACTTGCGGGTCCAGGAAAGTGCCGTTTTTCAGCCCAGAATTCCAGACGGAAGTCGATTCCTCTCTTGGAAAAGGTGTCCGGACAGAAAGCCATTGTGCCTTTTGTAGGGGTAATGGGGCCCCATCTCTGGCACCTGAGAGCCCAAGGCTGCCACCTTTTCCCTGGGCGCAAATGTCGACGGCGCGTGCCACTTGCAAGTCCGGGAATGTGCCGTTTCTCATCCCAGAATTCCAGGCCAACGAAGATTTCTCCCTGGGAAAAGGTGCCAGGACAGAAAGCGATTGTGCCTTTTCTAGGGTTAATGGGGCCCCAAAATTGGCAGCTGAGAGCCCAGGGCTGCCACCTTTTCCCTAGGCGCAAAGCTCGACGGTGCGTGCCACATGCGGGTCCGGGCAAGAGCCGTTTTCAGCCCAGAATTCCAGACCACTGAAGACTCCTCCCAGGGAAAAGGTGCCAGGACAAAAAGCGGTTGTTCTTTTCTAAGGGTAATGGGGCACCATCATTGGCACCTGAGAGCCCAAGGCTGCCACCTTTTGCCTGGGCACAAAGCTCGACCGTGCGTTCCACTTGCAGGTCTGGGGAAGTGCCGTTTTTCAGCCCAGAATTCCAGACGGACGAAAATTCCTCCCAGGGAAAAGGTGCCAGGACAGAAAGCGACTGTTATTTATCTAGTGTTAACGGGGACCCATCGTTGGCACCTGAGAGCCCAAGGCTGCCACCTTTTCCCTGGGCGCAAAGCTAGATGGTGCCTGCCACGTGCAGGTCAGAGAAAGTGCTTTGTTCAGCCCAGGATTCCAGACGGATGACGACTCCTCCCAGGGAAAAGGCTCCCAGGACAGAAAGCGATTGTTCCATTTCTAGTGTTAATGGGGGCCCGTCATTGGCATCTGAGAGCCAGAGGTTACCTCCTTTTCCCTGGGCGCAAAGCACGACAGTGCGTGCCACGTGCTGGTCCCAGAAAGTGCCATTTTACAGCCCAGAATTCCAGACCAATGAAGACTCCTCCCAGGGAAAAGGTGCCAGGACAGAAAGCCATTGTGCTTTTTGTAAAGGTAATGGGGCCCCATCATTGGCACCTGAGAGCCCAAGACTGCCACCTTTTCCCTGGACGCAAAGCTCCATGGTCCGTTCCACTTGCGAGTCCAGGAAAGTGCCGATTCTCAGACCAGAATTCCAAACCGATGAAGATTCCTCCCTGGGAAAAGGTGCCAGGACAGAAAGCCATTGTGCCTTTTGTAGGGGTAATGGGGCACCATCATTGGCACCTGAGAGCTCAAGGCTGCCCCCTTTTCCCTGGGCGCAAAGCTCGAGGGTGTGTACCTTGTGCGGGTTTGGGCAGTGCCATTTTTGAACCCAGATTTCCAAAGGGACGACGATTCCTCCCTGGGAAAAGGTGCCAGGACAGAAAGCAACTGTTATTTTTCTAGTGTTAACGGGGCCCCATCATTGGCACCTGAGAGCCCAAGGCTGCCACCTTTTCCGTGGGCGCAAACATCAACGGCACGTGCCACTTTCTTGTCCGGGAAAGTGCCGTTTTTCAGCCCTCAATTCCAGACGGATGACGACTCCTCCCAGGGAAAGGGCTCCCAGGACAGAAAGCGATTGTTCCATTTCTAGTGTTAATGGGGGCCCCTCATTGGCCTCTGAGAGCCAGAGGTTGCCTCCTTTTCCCTGGGCGCAAAGCACGACAGTGTGTGCCACGTGCTGGTCCCAGAAAGTGCCATTTTACAGCCCAGAATTCCAGACCAATGAAGACTCCTCCCAGGGAAAAGGCGCCAGGACAGAAAGCCATTGTGCTTTTTGTAAAGGTAATGGGGCCCCATCATTGGCACCTGAGCCCAAGACTGCCACCTTTTCCCTGGACGCAAAGCTCCATGGTGCGTTCCACTTGCGGGTCCAGGAAAGTGCCGATTCTCAGACCAGAATTCCAAACCGATGAAGATTCCTCCCTGGGAAAAGGTGCCAGGACAGAAAGCCATTGTGCCTTTTTTAGGGGGAATGGGGCACCATCATTGGCACCTGAGAGCCCAAGGCTGCCCCCTTTTCCCTGGGGGCAAAGCTCGACGGTGTGTACCTTGTGCGGGTTTGGGGCAGTGCCATTTTTGAACCCAGATTTCCAGACCGATGAAGATTCCTCCCTGGGAAAATGTGCCAGGACAGAAAGCAAATGTTATTTTTCTAGTGTTAATGGGGCCCCATCATTGGCACCTGAGAGCCCAAGACTGCCACCTTTTCCCTGAGCGCAAATGTCGACGGCGCGTGCCACTTGCGGGTTCGGGGACGTGCCATTTTTCAGCCCAGAATTCCAGACGGACGAAGACACCTCCCAGGGAAAAGGTGCCAGGTCAGAAATCGAATTGTCCTTTCCTAGGGTCAATGGTGCCCCATCATTGGCACCTCAGAGTTCAAGGCTACCACCTTTTCCGTGGGCGTAAACATCAACGGCACGTGCCACTTTCTTGTCTGGGAAAGTGCCGTTTTTCAGCTCTGAATTCCAGACGGATGACGACTCCTCCCAGGGAAAAGGCTCCCAGGACAGAAAGCGATTGTTCCATTTCTAGTGTTAATGGGGGCCCGTCATTGGCATCTGAGAGCCAGAGGTTGCCTCCTTTTCCCTGGGCGCAAAGCACGACAGTGCGTGCCACGTGCTGGTCCCAGAAAGTGCCATTTTACAGCCCAGAATTCCAGACCAATGAAGACTCCTCCCAGGGAAAAGGTGCCAGGACAGAAAGCCATTGTGCTTTTTGTAAAGGTAATGGGGCCCCATCATTGGCACCTGAGAGCCCAAGACTGCCACCTTTTCCCTGGACGCAAAGCTCGATGGTGCGTTCCACTTGCGGGTCCAGGAAAGTGCCGATTCTCAGAGCAGAATTCCAAACCGATGAAGATTCCTCCCTGGGAAAAGGTGCCAGGACAGAAAGCCATTGTGCCTTTTGTAGGGGTAATGGGGCACCATCATTGGCACCTGAGAGCTCAAGGCTGCCCCCTTTTCCCTGGGCGCAAAGCTCGACGGTGTGTACCTTGTGCGGGTTTGGGCAGTGCCATTTTTGAACCCAGATTTCCAGAGGGACGACGATTCCTCCCTGGGAAAAGGTGCCAGGACAGAAAGCAACTGTTATTTTTCTAGTGTTAACGGGGCCCCATCATTGGCACCTGAGAGCCCAAGGCTGCCACCTTTTGCCTGGGCGCAAACATCAACGGCACGTGCCACTTTCTTGTCCGGGAAAGTGCCGTTTTTCAGCCCTCAATTCCAGACGGATGACGACTCCTCCCAGGGAAAGGGCTCCCAGGACAGAAAGCGATTGTTCCATTTCTAGTGTTAATGGGGGCCCCTCATTGGCCTCTGAGAGCCAGAGGTTGCCTCCTTTTCCCTGGGCGCAAAGCACGACAGTGTGTGCCACGTGCTGGTCCCAGAAAGTGCCATTTTACAGCCCAGAATTCCAGACCAATGAAGACTCCTCCCAGGGAAAAGGCGCCAGGACAGAAAGCCATTGTGCTTTTTGTAAAGGTAATGGGGCCCCATCATTGGCACCTGAGCCCAAGACTGCCACCTTTTCCCTGGACGCAAAGCTCCATGGTCCGTTCCACTTGCGGGTCCAGGAAAGTGCCGATTCTCAGACCAGAATTCCAAACCGATGAAGATTCCTCCCTGGGAAAAGGTGCCAGGACAGAAAGCCATTGTGCCTTTTTTAGGGGGAATGGGGCACCATCATTGGCACCTGAGAGCCCAAGGCCGCCCCCTTTTCCCTGGGGGCAAAGCTCGACGGTGTGTACCTTGTGCGGGTTTGGGGCAGTGCCATTTTTGAACCCAGATTTCCAGACCGATGAAGATTCCTCCCTGGGAAAATGTGCCAGGACAGAAAGCAAATGTTATTTTTCTAGTGTTAATGGGGCCCCATCATTGGCACCTGAGAGCCCAAGACTGCCACCTTTTCCCTGAGCGCAAATGTCGACGGCGCGTGCCACTTGCGGGTTCGGGGACGTGCCATTTTTCAGCCCAGAATTCCAGACGGACGAAGACACCTCCCAGGGAAAAGGTGCCAGGTCAGAAATCGAATTGTCCTTTCCTAGGGTCAATGGTGCCCCATCATTGGCACCTCAGAGTTCAAGGCTACCACCTTTTCCCTGGGCGTAAACATCAACGGCACGTGCCACTTTCTTGTCTGGGAAAGTGCCGTTTTTCAGCTCTGAATTCCAAACGGATGAAGACTCCTCACAGGGAAGAGGCTCCCAGGACAGAAAGCGATTGTTCCATTTCTAGGTTTAATTGGGCCCCATCATTGGCACCTGAGAGCCCAAGGCTGCCTCCTAGACCCTGGGCGCAAAGCTCGACCATGCGTGCTACGTGAGGGTCCGGGAAATTGCCGTTTCTCATTCCAGAATTCCAGACCGATGAAGATTCCTCCCAGGGAAAAGGTGCCAGGACAGAAAGCCATTGTGCTTTTTGTAAAGGTAATGGGGCCCCATCATTGGCACCTGAGAGCCCAAGACTGCCACCTTTTCCCTGGACGCAAAGCTCGATGGTGCGTTCCACTTGCGGGTCCAGGAAAGTGCCGATTCTCAGAGCAGAATTCCAAACCGCTGAACATTCCTCCCTGGGAAAAGGTGCCAGGACAGAAAGCCATTGTGCCTTTTGTAGGGGTAATGGGGCACCATCATTGGCAGCTGAGAGCCCAAGGCTGCCCCCCTTTCCCTGGGCGCAAAGCTCGACGGTGCGTACCTTGTGCGGGTTTGGGCCAGTGCCATTTTTGAAGCCAGATTTCCAGACGGACGAAGATTCCTCCCTGGGAAAAGGTGCCAGGACAGAAAGCAAGTGTTAACGGGGCCCCATCATTGGCACCTGAGAGCCCAAGGCTGCCACCTTTTGCCTGGGCACAAATGTCGACTGCACGTGCCACTTGCGGGTCCGGGGAAGTGCCATTTTTCAGCCCAGAATTCCAGACGGACGAAGACACCTCCCAGGGAAAAGGTGCCAGGTCAGAAATCCAATTGTCCTTTCCTAGGGTCAATGGTGCCCCATCATTGGCACCTGAGAGTTCAAGGCGTCCACCTTTTCCGTGGGCGCAAACATCAATGGCACGTACCACTTTCTTGTCCGGGAAAGTGCCGTTTTTCAGCCCTCAATTCCAGACGGATGAAGACTCCACACAGGGAAGAGGCTCCCAGGACAGAAAGCGATTGTTCCATTTCTAGGGTTAATCGGACCCCATCATTGGCACCTGAGAGGCCAAGGTTGCCTCCTATACCCAGGGCGCAAAGCTCGACCATGCGTGCTACGTGAGGGTCCGGGAAATTGCCGTTTCTCATTCCAGAATTCCAGACCGATGAAGATTCCTCCCTGGGAAAAGATGCCAGGAGAGAAAGCGATTGTTCCTTTTCTAGGGTTAATGGGGCTCCATCATTGACACCTGAGAGCCGAAGGCTGCAACCTTTTCCCTGAGCGCAAAGCTCAACGGTGCGTGCCACTTGTGGGTCCGGGAATGTGCTGTTTCTCATCCCAGAATTCGAGGCCGATGAAGATTTCTCCCAGGGAAAAGGTGCCAGGACAGAAAGCAATTGTGCCTTTTCTAGGGTTAATGGGGCCCCAAAATTGACACCTGAGAGCCCAAGGCTGCCACCTTTTCCCTGGGCGCAAAGCTCGACGGAGCGTTCCACTTGCGGGTCCCAGAAAGTGCCATTTTACAGCCCAGAATTCCAGACCAATGAAGACTCCTCCCAGGGAAAAGGTGCCAGGACTGAAAGCCATTGTGCTTTTTGTAAAGGTAATGGGGCCCCATCATTGGCACCTGAGAGCCCAAGACTGCCACCTTTTCCCTGGACGCAAAGCTCGATGGTGCGTTCCACTTGCGGGTCCAGGAAAGTGCCGATTCTCAGACCAGAATTCCAAACCGCTGAAGATTCCTCCCTGGGAAAAGGTGTCCGGACAGAAAGCCATTGTGCCTTTTGTAGGGGTAATGGGGCACCATCATTGGCAGCTGAGAGCCCAAGGCTGCCCCCTTTTCCCTGGGCGCAAAGCTCGACGGTGTGTACCTTGTGCGGGTTTGGGGCAGTGCCAATTTTGAACCCAGATTTCCAGACGGATGAAGATTCCTCCCTGGGAAAAGGTGCCAGGACAGAAAGCAACTGTTATTTATCTAGCGTTAACGGGGACCCATCTTTGGCACCTGAGAGCCCAAGGCTGCCACCTTTTGCCTGGGCGCAAAGCTCAACGGTGCGTTCCACTTGCGGGTCCAGGAAAGTGCCGATTCTCAGACCAGAATTCCAAACCGATGAAAATCCCTCCCTGGGAAAAGGTGCCAGGACAGAAAGCCATTGTTCTTTTTCTAGGGGTAATGGGGCCCCATCATTGGCACCTGAGAGCCCAAGGCTGCCACCTTTTGCCTGGGCACAAAGCTCGACGGTGCGTTCCACTTGCAGGTCCGGGGAAGTGCCGTTTTTCAGCCCAGAATTCCCGACGGACGAAAATTCCTCCCAGGGAAAAGGTGCCAGGTCAGAAATCGAATTGTCCTTTCCTAGGGTCAATGGTGCCCCATCATTGGCACCTCAGAGTTCAAGGCTGCCACCTTTTCCGTGGGCGTAAACATCAACGGCACGTGCCACTTTCTTGTCTGGGAAAGTGCCGTTTTTCAGCTCTGAATTCCAGACGGATGAAGACTCCTCACAGGGAAGAGGCTCCCAGGACAGAAAGCGATTGTTCCATTTCTAGAGTTAATCGGGCCCCATCATTGGCACCTGAGAGCCCAAGGTTGCCTCCTATACCCTGGGCGCAAAGCTCGACCATGCGTGCTACGTGAGGGTCCGGGAAATTGCCGTTTCTCATTCCAGAATTCCAGACCGATGAAGATTCCTCCCTGCGAAAAAATGCCAGGACAGGAATCGATTTTTCCTTTTCTAGGAGTAATGGGGACCCATCATTGACACCTGAGAGCCCAAGGCTGCAACCTTTTCCCTGAGCGCAAAGCTCGACGGTGCGTGCCACTTGTGGGTCAAGGAATGTGCTGTTTCTCATCCCAGAATTCGAGGCCGATGAAGATTTCTCCCAGGGAAAAGGTGCCAGGACAGAAAGGAATTCTGCCTTTTCTAGGGTTAATGGGGCCCCATAATTGACACCTGAGAGCCCAAGGCTGCCACCTTTTCCCTGGGCGCAAAGCTCGACGGAGCGTTCCACGTGCGGGTCTGGGAAAGTGCCATTTTTCAGCCCACAATTCCAGACCTATGAAGATTCCTCAGAGGGAAAAGGTACCAGGAGAAAAAGCCATTGTGTATTTTGTAATGCTAATTGGGCCCCATCATTGGCACCTGAGAGCCCAAGGCTGCCACCTTTTCCCTGGGTGCAAAGCTCGACGGTGCATACCCTGTGCGGGTCCAGGAAAGGGCCGTTTTTCAGCGCAGATTTCCAGACGGAAGTCGATTCCTCTCTGGGAAAAGGTGTCAGGACAGAAAGCCATTGTGCCTTTTCTAGGGGTAATGGGGCCTCATCTTTGGCACCTGAGAGCCCAAGACTGCCCCCATTTCCCTGGACGCAAAGCTCGATGGTGCGCTCCACTTGCGGGTCCAGGAAAGTGCCGATTCTCAGACCAGAATTCCAAACCGATGAAGATTCCTCCCTGGGAAAAGGTGCCAGGACAGAAAGCCATTGTGCCTTTTGTAGGGGGAATGGGGCACCATCATTGGCACCTGAGAGCCCAAGACTGCCCCCTTTTCCCTGGGCGCAAAGCTCGACGGTGTGTACCTTGTGAGGGTTTGGGCAGTGCCATTTTTGAACCCAGATTTCCAGACGGACGAAGATTCCTCCCTGGGAAAAGGTGCCAGGACAGAAAGCGACTGTTATTTATCTAGTGTTAACGGGGACCCATCGTTGGCACCTGAGAGCCCAAGGCTGCCACCTTTTCCTGGACGCAAAGCTAGATGGTGCCTGCCACGTGCAGGTCAGAGAAAGTGCTTTGTTCAGCCCAGGATTCCAGACGGATGACGACTCCTCCCAGGGAAAGGGCTCCCAGGACAGAAAGCGATTGTTCCATTTCTAGTGTTAATGGGAGCCCGTCATTGGCATCTGAGAGCCAGAGGTTGCCTCCTTTTCCCTGGGCGCAAAGCACGACAGTGCGTGCCACGTGCTGGTCCCAGAAAGTGCCATTTTACAGCCCAGAATTCCAGACCAATGAAGACTCCTCCCAGGGAAAAGGTGCCAGGACAGAAAGCCATTGTGCTTTTTGTAAAGGTAATGGGGCCCCATCATTGGCACCTGAGAGCCCAAGACTTCCACCTTTTCCCTGGACGCAAAGCTCGATGGTGCGTTCCACTTGCGGGTCCAGGAAAGTGCCGATTCTCAGAGCAGAATTCCAAACCGATGAAGATTCCTCCCTGGGAAAAGGTGCCAGGACAGAAAGCCATTGTGCCTTTTCTAGGGGTAATGGGGCACCATCATTGGCACCTGAGAGCCCAAGACTGCCCCCTTTTCCCTGGGCGCAAATGTCGACGGTGCGTGCCACTTGCAAGTCCAGGAATGTGCCGTTTCTCAACCCAGAATTCCAGGCCAGCGAAGATTTCTCCCTGGGAAAAGGTGCCAGGACAGAAAGCGATTGTGCCTTTTCTAGGGTTAATGGGGCCCCAAAATTGGCAGCTGAGAGCCCAGGGCTGCCACCTTTTCCCTAGGCGCAAAGCTCGACGGTGCGTGCCACATGCGGGTAAGGGAAAGAGCCGTTTTCAGCCCAGAATTCCAGACCAATGAAGATTCCTCCCAGGGAAAAGGTGCCAGGACAGAAAGCGATTGTTCTTTTTCTAGGGGTAATGGGGCCCCATCATTGGCACCTGAGAGCCCAAGGCTGCCACCATTTGCCTGGGCACAAAGCTCGACGGTGCGTTCCACTTGCGGGTCCGGGAAAGTGCCGATTCTCAGACCAGAATTCCAAACCGATGAAGATTCCTCCCTGGGAAAAGGTGCCAGGACAGAAAGCCATTGTGCCTTTTGTAGGGGGAATGGGGCACCATCATTGGCACCTGAGAGCCCAAGGCTGCCCCCTTTTCCCTGGGCGCAAAGCTCGACGGTGTGTACCTTGTGAGGGTTTGGGCAGTGCCATTTTTGAACCCAGATTTCCAGACGGACGAAGATTCCTCCCTGGGAAAAGGTGCCAGGACAGAAAGCGACTGTTATTTATCTAGTGTTAACGGGGACCCATCGTTGGCACCTGAGAGCCCAAGGCTGCCACCTTTTCCTGGACGCAAAGCTAGATGGTGCCTGCCACGTGCAGGTCAGAGAAAGTGCTTTGTTCAGCCCAGGATTCCAGACGGATGACGACTCCTCCCAGGGAAAGGGCTCCCAGGACAGAAAGCGATTGTTCCATTTCTAGTGTTAATGGGAGCCCGTCATTGGCATCTGAGAGCCAGAGGTTGCCTCCTTTTCCCTGGGCGCAAAGCACGACAGTGCGTGCCACGTGCTGGTCCCAGAAAGTGCCATTTTACAGCCCAGAATTCCAGACCAATGAAGACTCCTCCCAGGGAAAAGGTGCCAGGACAGAAAGCCATTGTGCTTTTTGTAAAGGTAATGGGGCCCCATCATTGGCACCTGAGAGCCCAAGACTTCCACCTTTTCCCTGGACGCAAAGCTCGATGGTGCGTTCCACTTGCGGGTCCAGGAAAGTGCCGATTCTCAGACCAGAATTCCAAACCGCTGAAGATTCCTCCCTGGGAAAAGGTGCCAGGACAGAAAGCCATTGTGCCTTTTGTAGGGGTAATGGGGCACCATCATTGGCACCTGAGAGCCCAAGACTACCCCTTTTCCCTGGGCGCAAATGTCGACGGTGCGTGCCACTTGCAAGTCCAGGAATGTGCCGTTTCTCATCCCAGAATTCCAGGCCAGCGAAGATTTCTCCCTGGGAAAAGGTGCCAGGACAGAAAGCGATTGTGCCTTTTCTAGGGTTAATGGGGCCCCAAAATTGGCAGCTGAGAGCCCAGGGCTGCCACCTTTTCCCTAGGCGCAAAGCTCGACGGTGCGTGCCACATGCGGGTAAGGGAAAGAGCCGTTTTCAGCCCAGAATTCCAGACCAATGAAGATTCCTCCCAGGGAAAAGGTGCCAGGACAGAAAGCGATTGTTCTTTTTCTAGGGGTAATGGTGCCCCATCATTGGCACCTGAGAGCCCAAGGCTGCCACCATTTGCCTGGGCACAAAGCTCGACGGTGCGTTCCACTTGCAGGTCCGGGGAAGTGCCGTTTTTCAGACCAGAATTCCAGACGGACGAAAATTCCTCCCTGGGAAAAGGTGCCAGGACAGAAAGCCATTGTGCCTTTTGTAGGGGGAATTGGGCACCATCATTGGCACCTGAGAGCCCAAGGCTGCCCCCTTTTCCCTGGGCGCAAAGCTCGACGGTGTGTACCTTGTGCGGGTTTGGGCAGTGTCATTTTTGAACCCAGATTTCCAGACGGACGAAGATTCCTCCCTGGGAAAAGGTGCCAGGACAGAAAGCGACTGTTATTTATCTAGTGTTAACGGGGACCCATCGTTGGCACCTGAGAGCCCAAGGCTGCCACCTTTTCCTGGACGCAAAGCTAGATGGTGCCTGCCACGTGCAGGTCAGAGAAAGTGCTTTTTTCAGCCCAGGATTCCAGACGGATGACGACTCCTCCCAGGGAAAGGGCTCCCAGGACAGAAAGCGATTGTTCCATTTCTAGTGTTAATGGGAGCCCGTCATTGGCATCTGAGAGCCAGAGGTTGCCTCCTTTTCCCTGGGCGCAAAGCACGACAGTGCGTGCCACGTGCTGGTCCCAGAAAGTGCCATTTTACAGCCCAGAATTCCAGACCAATGAAGACTCCTCCCAGGGAAAAGGTGCCAGGACAGAAAGCCATTGTGCTTTTTGTAAAGGTAATGGGGACCCATCATTGGCACCTGAGAGCCCAAGACTGCCACCTTTTCCCTGGACGCAAAGCTCGATGGTGCGTTCCACTTGCGGGTCCAGGAAAGTGCCGATTCTCAGAGCAGAATTCAAAACCGCTGAAGATTCCTCCCTGGGAAAAGGTGTCAGGACAGAAAGCCATTGTGCCTTTTGTAGGGGTAATGGGGCACCATCATTGGCAGCTGAGAGCCCAAGGCTGCCACCTTTTCCCTGGGCGCAAAGCTCGACGGTGCGTACCTTGTGCGGGTTTGGGGCAGTGCCATTTTTGATCCCAGATTTCCAGACGGACGAAGATTCCTCCCTGGGAAAAGGTGCCAGGACAGAAAGCAAGTGTTAACGGGGCCCAATCATTGGCACCTGAGAGCCCAAGGCTGCCACCTTTTGCCTGGGCGCAAATGGCGACGGCGCGTGCCACTTGCGGGTCCTGGGAAGTTCCATTTTTCAGCCCAGAATTCCAGACGGACGAAGACACCTCCCAGGGAAAAGGTGCCAGGTCAGAAATCGAATTGTCCTTTTCTAGGGTCAATGGTGCCCCATCATTGGCACGTCAGAGTTCAAGGCTGCCACCTTTTCCGTGGGCGCAAACATCAACAGCGCGTACCACTTTCTTGTCCGGGAAAGTGCCGTTTTTCAGCCCTCAATTCCAGACGGATGAAGACTCCTCACAGGGAAGAGACTCCCAGGACAGAAAGCGATTGTTCCATTTTTAGGGTTAATCGGGCTCCATCATTGGCACCTGAGAGCCCAAGGTTGCCTCCTATACCCTGGGCACAAAGCTCGACCATGCATGCTACGTGAGGGTCCGGGAAATTGCCGTTTCTCATTCCAGAATTTCAGACCGATGAAGATTCCTCCCTGGGAAAAGGTGCCAGGACAGAAAGCGATTGTTCTTTTCTAGGGGTAATGGGGCCCCATCATTGGCACCTGAGAGCCCAAGGCTGCCACCTTTTGCCTAGGCACAAAGCTCGACGGTGCGTTCCACTTGCAGGTCCGGGGAAGTGCCGTTTTTCAGCCCAGAATTCCAGACGGACGAAAATTCCTCCCAGGGAAAAGGTGCCAGGACAGAAAGCGACTGTTATTTATCTAGTGTTAACGGGGACCCATCGTTGGCACCTGAGAGCCCAAGGCTGCCACCTTTTCCCTGCGCGCAAAGCTAGATGGTGCCTGCCACGTGCAGGTCAGAGAAAGTGCTTTGTTCAGCCCAGGATTCCAGACGGACGAAAATTCCTCCCAGGGAAAGGGCTCCCAGGACAGAAAGCGATTGTTCCATTTCTAGTGTTAATGGGGGCCCGTCATTGGCATCTGAGAGCCAGAGGTTGCCTCCTTTTCCCTGAGCGCAAAGCACAACAGTGCGTGCCACGTGCTGGTCCCAGAAAGTGCCATTTTACAGCCCAGAATTCCAGACCAATGAAGACTCCTCCCAGGGAAAAGGTGCCAGGACAGAAAGCCATTGTGCTTTTTGTAAAGGTAATGGGGCCCCATCATTGGCACCTGAGAGCCCAAGACTGCCACCTTTTCCCTGGACGCAAAGCTCGATGGTGCGTTCCACTTGCGGGTCCAGGAAGTGCCGATTCTCAGACCAGAATTCCAAACCGATGAAGATTCCTCCCTGGGAAAAGGTGCCAGGACAGAAAGCCATTGTGCCTTTTGTAGGGGTAATGGGGCACCATCATTGGCACCTGAGAGCCCAAGGCTGCCCCCTTTTCCCTGGGCGCAAAGCTCGACGGTGTGTACCTTGTGCGGGTTTGGGGCAGTGCCAATTTTGAACCCAGATTTCCAGACGGATGAAGATTCCTCCCTGGGAAAAGGTGCCAGGACAGAAAGCAAGTGTTATTTTTCTAGTGTTAACGGGGCCCCATCATTGGCACCTGAGAGCCCAAGGCTGCCACCTTTTCCCTGGGCACAAAGCTTGATGGTGCCTGCCACGTGCAGGTCAGAGAAAGTGCTTTGTTCAGCCCAGGATTCCAGACGGATGACGACTCCTCCCAGGGAAAGGGCTCCCAGGACAGAAAGCGATTGTTCCATTTCTAGTGTTAATGGGGGCCCCTCATTGGCATCTGAGAGCCAGAGGTTGCCTCCTTTTCCCTGGGCGCAAAGCACGACAGTGCGTGCCACGTGCTGGTCCCAGAAAGTGCCATTTTAACAGCCCAGAATTCCAGACCAATGAAGACTCCTCCCAGGGAAAAGGTGCCAGGTCAGAAATCGAATCGTCCTTTCCTAGAGTCAATGGTGCCCCATCATTGGCACCTGAGAGTTCAAGGCTGCCACCTTTTCCGTGGGCGCAAACATCAACGACACGTGCCACTTTCTTGTCCGGGAAAGTGCCGTTTTTCAGCTCTGAATTCCAGACGGATGAAGACTCCTCACAGGGAAGAGGCTCCCAGGACAGAAAGCGATTGTTCCATTTCTAGGGTTAATCGGGCCCCATCATTGGCACCTGAGAGCCCAAGGTTGCCTCCTATACCCTGGGCGCAAAGCTCGACCATGCGTGCTACGTGAGGGTCCGGGAAATTGCCATTTCTCATTCCAGAATTCCAGACCGATGAAGATTCCTCCCTGGGAAAAGGTGTCAGGACAGAAAGCGATTGTTCCTTTTCTAGGGTTAATGGGGCTCCATCATTGACACCTGAGAGCCGAAGGCTGCAACCTTTTCCCTGAGCGCAAAGCTCAACGGTGCGTGCCACTTGCGGGTCCCGGAATGTGCAGTTTCTCATCCCAGAATTCGAGGCCCATGAAGATTTCTCCCAGGGAAAAGGTGCCTGGATAGAAAGCAATTGTGCCTTTTCTAGGGTTAATGGGGCCCCACAATTGACACCTGAGAGCCAAAGGCTGCCACCTTTTCCCTGGGCGCAAAGCTCGATGGAGCGTTCCACGTGCGGGTCCCGGAAAGTGCCATTTTTCAGCCCAGAATTCCAGACCTATGAAGATTCCTCAGAGGGAAAAGGTACCAGGAGACAAAGCCATTGTGTATTTTGTAATGCTAATTGGGCCCCATCATTGGCACCTGAGAGCCCAAGGCTGCCACCTTTTCCCTGGGTGCAAAGCTCGACGATGCATACCCTGTGCGGGTCCGAGAAAGGGCCGTTTTTCAGCCCAGAATTCCAGACGGAAGTCCATTCCTCTCTGGGAAAAGGTGTCAGGACAAAAAGCCATTGTGCCTTTTCTAGGGGTAATGGGGCCTCATCTTTGGCACCTGAGAGCCCAAGGCTGCCACCTTTTCCCTGGGCGCAAATGTCGACGGCGCGTGCCACTTGCAAGTCCGGGAATGTGCCGTTTCTCATCCCAGAATTCCAGGCCAGCGAAGATTTCTCCCTGGGAAAAGGTGCCAGGACAGAAAGCGATTGTGCCTTTTCTAGGGTTAATGGGGCCCCAAAATTGGCAGCTGAGAGCCCAGGGCTGCCACCTTTTCCCTAGGCGCAAAGCTCGACGGTGCGTGCCACATGCGGGTAAGGGAAAGAGCCGTTTTCAGCCCAGAATTCCAGACCACTGAAGATTCCTCCCAGGGAAAAGGTGCCAGGACAGAAAGCGATTGTTCTTTTTCTAGGGGTAATGGGGCCCCATCATTGGCACCTGAGAGCCCAAGGCTGCCACCATTTGCCTGGGCACAAAGCTCGACGGTGTGTTCCACTTGCGGGTCCAGGAAAGTGCCGATTCTCAGACCAGAATTCCAAACCGATGAAGATTCCTCCCTGGGAAAAGGTGCCAGGACAGAAAGCCATTGTGCCTTTTGTAGGGGTAATGGCGCACCATCATTGGCACCTGAGAGCCCAAGGCTGCCCCCTTTTCCCTGGGCGCAAAGCTCGACGGTGTGTACCTTGTGCGGGTTTGGGGCAGTGCCAATTTTGAACCCAGATTTCAAGACGGATGAAGATTCCTCCCTGGGAAAAGGTGCCAGGACAGAAAGCAAATGTTATTTTTCTAGTGTTAACGGGGCCCCATCATTGGCACCTGAGAGCCCAAGGCTGCCACCTTTTGCCTGGGCGCAAATGTCGACGGCGCGTGCCACTTGCGGGTTCGGGGACGTGCCATTTTTCAGCCCAGAATTCCAGACGGACGAAGACACCTCCCAGGGAAAAGGTGCCAGGTCAGAAATCGAATTGTCCTTTCCTTGGGTCAATGGTGCCCCATCATTGGCACCTCAGAGTTCAAGGCTGCCACCTTTTCCGTGGGCGCAAACATCAACGGCACGTGCCACTTTCTTGTCCGGGAAAGTGCCGTTTTTCAGCCCTCAATTCCAGACGGATGACGACTCCTCCCAGGGAAAGGACTCCCAGGACAGAAAGCGATTGTTCCATTTCTAGTGTTAATGGGGGCCCGTCATTGGCATCTGAGAGCCAGAGGTTGCCTCCTTTTCCCTGGACGCAAAGCACAACAGTGCGTGCCACTTGCGGGTCCAGGAAAGTGCCGATTCTCAGACCAGAATTCCAAACCGATGAAGATTCCTCCCTGGGAAAAGGTGCCAGGACAGAAAGCCATTGTGCCTTTTGTAGGGGTAATGGGGCACCATCATTGGCACCTGAGAGCCCAAGGCTGCCCCCTTTTCCCTGGGCGCAAAGCTCGACGGTGCGCACCTTGTGCGGGTTTGGGCCAGTGCCGTTTTTGAAGCCAGATTTCCAGACGGACGAAGATTCCTCCCTGGGAAAAGGTGCCAGGACAGAAAGCAAGTGTTAACGGGGCCCCATCATTGGCACCTGAGAGCCCAAGGCTGCCACCTTTTGCCTGGGCACAAATGTCGACGGCACGTGCCACTTGCGGGTCCGGGGAAGTGCCATTTTTCAGCCCAGAATTCCAGACGGACGAAGACACCTCCCAGGGAAAAGGTGCCAGGTCAGAAATCGAATTGTCCTTTCCTAGGGTCAATGGTGCCCCATCATTGGCACCTCAGAGTTCAAGGCTGCCACCTTTTCCGTGAGCGCAAACATCAATGGCGCGTACCACTTTCTTGTCCGGGAAAGTGCCGTTTTTCAGCCCTCAATTCCAGACGGATGAAGACTCCACACAGGGAAGAGGCTCCCAGGACAGAAAGCGATTGTTCCATTTCTAGGGTTAATCGGACCCCATCATTGGCACCTGAGAGGCCAAGGTTGCCTCCTATACCCAGGGCGCAAAGCTCGACCATGCGTGCTACGTGAGGGTCCGGGAAATTGCCGTTTCTCATTCCAGAATTCCAGACCGATGAAGATTCCTCCCTGGGAAAAGATGCCAGGAGAGAAAGCGATTGTTCCTTTTCTAGGGTTAATGGGGCTCCATCATTGACACCTGAGAGCCGAAGGCTGCAACCTTTTCCCTGAGCGCAAAGCTCAACGGTGCGTGCCACTTGTGGGTCCAGGAATGTGCTGTTTCTCATCCCAGAATTCGAGGCCGATGAAGATTTCTCCCAGGGAAAAGGTGCCAGGGCAGAAAGCAATTGTGCCTTTTCTAGGGTTAATGGGGCCCCAAAATTGACACCTGAGAGCCCAAGGCTGCCACCTTTTCCCTGGGCGCAAAGCTCGACGGAGCGTTCCACGTGCGGGTCCCGGAAAGTGCCATTTTTCAGCCCACAATTCCAGACCTATGAAGATTCCTCAGAGGGAAAAGGTACCAGGAGACAAAGCCATTGTGTATTTTGGAATGCTAATTGGGCCCCATCATTGGCACCTGAGAGCCCAAGGCTGCCACCTTTTCCCTGGGTGCAAAGCTCGACGGTGCATACCCTGTGCGGGTCCGGGAAAGGGCCGTTTTTCAGCCCAGAATTCCAGACGGAAGTCGATTCCTCTCTTGGAAAAGGTGTCCGGACAGAAAGCCATTGTGCCTTTTGTAGGGGTAATGGGGCTCCATCTCTGGCACCTGAGAGCCCAAGGCTGCCACCTTTTCCCTGGGCGCAAATGTCGAAGGCACGTGCCACTTGCAAGTCCGGGAATGTGCCGTTTCTCATCCCAGAATTCCAGGCCAACGAAGATTTCTCCCTGGGAAAAGGTGCCAGGACAGAAAGCGATTGTGCCTTTTCTAGGGTTAATGGGGCCCAAAAATTGGCAGCTGAGAGCCCAGGGCTGCCACCTTTTCCCTGGGCGCAAAGCTCGAAGGTGCGTGCCACATGCGGGTCCGGGAAAGAGCCGTTTTCAGCCCAGAATTCCAGACCAATGAAGACTCCTCCCAGGGAAAAGGTGCCAGGACAGAAAGCGATTGTTCTTTTTCTAGGGGTAATGGGGCCCTATCATTGGCACCTGAGAGCCCAAGGCTGCCACCTTTTGCCTAGGCTCAAAGCTCGACGGTGCGTTCCACTTGCGGGTCCAGGAAAATGCCGATTCTCAGACCAGAATTCCAAACCGATGAAGATCCCTCCCTGGGAAAAGGTGCCAGGACAGAAAGCGATTGTTCTTTTTCTAGGGGTAATGGGGCCCCATCATTGGCACCTGAGAGCCCAAGGCTGCCACCTTTTGCCTGGGCACAAAGCTCGACGGTGCGTTCCACTTGCAGGTCCGGGGAAGTGCCGTTTTTCAGCCCAGATTTCCAGACGGACGAAGATTCCTCCCTGGGAAAAGGTGCCAAGACAGAAAGCAAGTGTTAACGGGGCCCCATCATTGGCACCTGAGAGCCCAAGGCTGCCACCTTTTGCCTGGGCACAAATGTCGACGGCACGTGCCACTTGCGGGTCCGGGGAAGTGCCATTTTTCAGCCCAGAATTCCAGACGGACGAAGACACCTCCCAGGGAAAAGGTGCCAGGTCAGAAATCGAATTGTCCTTTCCTAGGGTCAATGATGCCCCATCATTGGCACCTCAGAGTTCAAGGCGTCCACCTTTTCCGTGGGCGCAAACATCAATGGCGCGTACCACTTTCTTGTCCGGGAAAGTGCCGTTTTTCAGCCCTCAATTCCAGATGGATGAAGACTCCACACAGGGAAGAGGCTCCCAGGACAGAAAGCGATTGTTCCATTTCTAGGGTTAATCGGACCCCATCATTGGCACCTGAGAGGCCAAGGTTGCCTCCTATACCCAGGGCGCAAAGCTCGACCATGCGTGCTACGTGAGGGTCCGGGAAATTGCCGTTTCTCATTCCAGAATTCCAGACCGATGAAGATTCCTCCCTGGGAAAAGGTGCCAGGAGAGAAAGCGATTGTTCCTTTTCTAGGGTTAATGGGGCTCCATCATTGACACCTGAGAGCCGAAGGCGGCAACCTTTTCCCTGAGCGCAAAGCTCAACGGTGCGTGCCACTTGCGGGTCCAGGAATGTGCTGTTTCTCATCCCAGAATTCCAGGCCGATGAAGATTTCTCCCAGGGAAAAGGTGCCTGGATAGAAAGCAATTGTGCCTTTTCTAGGGTTAATGGGGCCCCACAATTGACACCTGAGAGCCCAAGGCTGCCACCTTTTCCCTGGGCGCAAAGCTCGATGGAGCGTTCCACGTGCGGGTCCCGGAAAGTGCCATTTTTCAGCCCAGAATTCCAGACCTATGAAGATTCCTCAGAGGGAAAAGGTACCAGGAGACAAAGCCATTGTGTATTTTGTAATGCTAATTGGGCCCCATCATTGGCACCTGAGAGCCCAAGGCTGCCACCTTTTCCCTGGGTGCAAAGCTCGACGATGCATACCCTGTGCGGGTCCGAGAAAGGGCCGTTTTTCAGCCCAGAATTCCAGACGGAAGTCGATTCCTCTCTGGGAAAAGGTGTCAGGACAGAAAGCCATTGTGCCTTTTCTAGGCTTAATGGGGCCCCAAAATTGGCAGCTGAGAGCCCAGGGCTGCCACCTTTTCCCTAGGCGCAAAGCTCGACGGTGCGTGCCACATGCGGGTAAGGGAAAGAGCCGTTTTCAGCCCAGAATTCCAGACCACTGAAGATTCCTCCCAGGGAAAAGGTGCCAGGACAGAAAGCCATTGTTCTTTTTCTAGGGGTAATGGGGCCCCATCATTGGCACCTGAGAGCCCAAGGCTGCCACCATTTGCCTGGGCACAAAGCTCGACGGTGTGTTCCACTTGCGGGTCCAGGAAAGTGCCGATTCTCAGACCAGAATTCCAAACCAATGAAGATTCCTCCCTGGGAAAAGGTGCCAGGACAGAAAGCCATTGTGCCTTTTGTAGGGGTAATGGCGCACCATCATTGGCACCTGAGAGCCCAAGGCTGCCCCCTTTTCCCTGGGCGCAAAGCTCGACGGTGTGTACCTTGTGCGGGTTTGGGGCAGTGCCAATTTTGAACCCAGATTTCAAGACGGATGAAGATTCCTCCCTGGGAAAAGGTGCCAGGACAGAAAGCAAATGTTATTTTTCTAGTGTTAACGGGGCCCCATCATTGGCACCTGAGAGCCCAAGGCTGCCACCTTTTGCCTGGGCGCAAATGTCGACGGCGCGTGCCACTTGCGGGTTCGGGGACGTGCCATTTTTCAGCCCAGAATTCCAGACGGACGAAGACACCTCCCAGGGAAAAGGTGCCAGGTCAGAAATCGAATTGTCCTTTCCTAGGGTCAATGGTGCCCCATCATTGGCACCTGAGAGTTCAAGGCTGCCACCTTTTCCGTGGGCGCAAACATCAACGGCACGTGCCACTTTCTTGTCCGGGAAAGTGCCGTTTTTCAGCCCTCAATTCCAGACGGATGACGACTCCTCCCAGGGAAAGGACTCCCAGGACAGAAAGCGATTGTTCCATTTCTAGTGTTAATGGGGGCCCGTCATTGGCATCTGAGAGCCAGAGGTTGCCTCCTTTTCCCTGGACGCAAAGCACAACAGTGCGTGCCACTTGCGGGTCCAGGAAAGTGCCGATTCTCAGACCAGAATTCCAAACCGATGAAGATTCCTCCCTGGGAAAAGGTGCCAGGACAGAAAGCCATTGTGCCTTTTGTAGGGGTAATGGGGCACCATCATTGGCACCTGAGAGCCCAAGGCTGCCCCCTTTTCCCTGGGCGCAAAGCTCGACGGTGCGCACCTTGTGCGGGTTTGGGCCAGTGCCGTTTTTGAAGCCAGATTTCCAGACGGACGAAGATTCCTCCCTGGGAAAAGGTGCCAGGACAGAAAGCAAGTGTTAACGGGGCCCCATCATTGGCACCTGAGAGCCCAAGGCTGCCACCTTTTGCCTGGGCACAAATGTCGACGGCACGTGCCACTTGCGGGTCCGGGGAAGTGCCATTTTTCAGCCCAGAATTCCAGACGGACGAAGACACCTCCCAGGGAAAAGGTGCCAGGTCAGAAATCGAATTGTCCTTTCCTAGGGTCAATGGTGCCCCATCATTGGCACCTCAGAGTTCAAGGCTGCCACCTTTTCCGTGAGCGCAAACATCAATGGCGCGTACCACTTTCTTGTCCGGGAAAGTGCCGTTTTTCAGCCCTCAATTCCAGACGGATGAAGACTCCACACAGGGAAGAGGCTCCCAGGACAGAAAGCGATTGTTCCATTTCTAGGGTTAATCGGACCCCATCATTGGCACCTGAGAGGCCAAGGTTGCCTCCTATACCCAGGGCGCAAAGCTCGACCATGCGTGCTACGTGAGGGTCCGGGAAATTGCCGTTTCTCATTCCAGAATTCCAGACCGATGAAGATTCCTCCCTGGGAAAAGATGCCAGGAGAGAAAGCGATTGTTCCTTTTCTAGGGTTAATGGGGCTCCATCATTGACACCTGAGAGCCGAAGGCTGCAACCTTTTCCCTGAGCGCAAAGCTCAACGGTGCGTGCCACTTGCGGGTCCAGGAATGTGCTGTTTCTCATCCCAGAATTCGAGGCCGATGAAGATTTCTCCCAGGGAAAAGGTGCCAGGGCAGAAAGCAATTGTGCCTTTTCTAGGGTTAATGGGGCCCCAAAATTGACACCTGAGAGCCCAAGGCTGCCACCTTTTCCCTGGGCGCAAAGCTCGACGGAGCGTTCCACGTGCGGGTCCCGGAAAGTGCCATTTTTCAGCCCACAATTCCAGACCTATGAAGATTCCTCAGAGGGAAAAGGTACCAGGAGACAAAGCCATTGTGTATTTTGTAATGCTAATTGGGCCCCATCATTGGCACCTGAGAGCCCAAGGCTGCCACCTTTTCCCTGGGTGCAAAGCTCGACGGTGCATACCCTGTGCGGGTCCGGGAAAGGGCCGTTTTTCAGCCCAGAATTCCAGACGGAAGTCGATTCCTCTCTTGGAAAAGGTGTCCGGACAGAAAGCCATTGTGCCTTTTGTAGGGGTAATGGGGCTCCATCTCTGGCACCTGAGAGCCCAAGGCTGCCACCTTTTCCCTGGGCGCAAATGTCGACGGCACGTGCCACTTGCAAGTCCGGGAATGTGCCGTTTCTCATCCCAGAATTCCAGGCCAACGAAGATTTCTCCCTGGGAAAAGGTGCCAGGACAGAAAGCGATTGTGCCTTTTCTAGGGTTAATGGGGCCCAAAAATTGGCAGCTGAGAGCCCAGGGCTGCCACCTTTTCCCTGGGCGCAAAGCTCGAAGGTGCAAGCCACATGCGGGTCCGGGAAAGAGCCGTTTTCAGCCCAGAATTCCAGACCAATGAAGACTCCTCCCAGGGAAAAGGTGCCAGGACAGAAAGCGATTGTTCTTTTTCTAGGGGTAATGGGGCCCTATCATTGGCACCTGAGAGCCCAAGGCTGCCACCTTTTGCCTAGGCTCAAAGCTCGACGGTGCGTTCCACTTGCGGGTCCAGGAAAATGCCGATTCTCAGACCAGAATTCCAAACCGATGAAGATCCCTCCCTGGGAAAAGGTGCCAGGACAGAAAGCGATTGTTCTTTTTCTAGGGGTAATGGGGCCCCATCATTGGCACCTGAGAGCCCAAGGCTGCCACCTTTTGCCTGGGCACAAAGCTCGACGGTGCGTTCCACTTGCAGGTCCGGGGAAGTGCCGTTTTTCAGCCCAGATTTCTAGACGGACGAAGATTCCTCCCTGGGAAAAGGTGCCAAGACAGAAAGCAAGTGTTAACGGGGCCCAATCATTGGCACCTGAGAGCCCAAGGCTGCCACCTTTTGCCTGGGCACAAATGTCGACGGCACGTGCCACTTGCGGGTCCGGGGAAGTGCCATTTTTCAGCCCAGAATTCCAGACGGACGAAGACACCTCCCAGGGAAAAGGTGCCAGGTCAGAAATCGAATTGTCCTTTCCTAGGGTCAATGATGCCCCATCATTGGCACCTCAGAGTTCAAGGCGTCCACCTTTTCCGTGGGCGCAAACATCAATGGCGCGTACCACTTTCTTGTCCGGGAAAGTGCCGTTTTTCAGCCCTCAATTCCAGATGGATGAAGACTCCACACAGGGAAGAGGCTCCCAGGACAGAAAGCGATTGTTCCATTTCTAGGGTTAATCGGACCCCATCATTGGCACCTGAGAGGCCAAGGTTGCCTCCTATACCCAGGGCGCAAAGCTCGACCATGCGTGCTACGTGAGGGTCCGGGAAATTGCCGTTTCTCATTCCAGAATTCCAGACCGATGAAGATTCCTCCCTGGGAAAAGGTGCCAGGACAGAAAGCGATTGTTCCTTTTCTAGGGTTAATGGGGCTCCATCATTGACACCTGAGAGCCGAAGGCGGCAACCTTTTCCCTGAGCGCAAAGCTCAACGGTGCGTGCCGCTTGCGGGTCCAGGAATGTGCTGTTTCTCATCCCAGAATTCGAGGCCGATGAAGATTTCTCCCAGGGAAAAGGTGCCAGGACAGAAAGCAATTGTGCCTTTTCTAGGGTTAATGGGGCCCCAAACTTGGCAGCTGAGAGCCCAAGGCTGCCACCTTTTCCCTGGGCGCAAAGCTCAACGGAGCGTTCCACGTGCGGGTCTTGGAAAGTGCCATTTTTCAGCCCAGAATTCCAGACCTATGAAGATTCCTCAGAGGGAAAAGGTACCAGGAGACAAAGCCATTGTGTATTTTGTAATGCTAATTGGGCCCCATCATTGGCACCTGAAAGCCCAAGACTGCCACCTTTTCCCTGGACGCAAAGCTCCATGGTGCGTTCCACTTGCGGGTCCGGGAAAGTGCCGTTTTTCAGCCCAGAATTCCAGACGGAAGTCCATTCCTCTCTTGGAAAAGGTGTCCGGACAGAAAGCCATTGTGCCTTTTGTAGGGGTAATGGGGCCCCATCTCTGGCACCTGAGAGCCCAAGGCTGCCACCTTTTCCCTGGGCACAAATGTCGACGGCGCGTGCCACTTGCAAGTCCGGGAATGTGCCGTTTCTCATCCCAGAATTCCAGGCCAACGAAGATTTCTCCCTGGGAAAAGGTGCCAGGACAGAAAGCGATTGTGCCTTTTCTAGGGTTAATGGGGCCCCAAAATTGGCAGCTGAGAGCCCAGGGCTGCCACCTTTTCCCTAGGCGCAAAGCTCGACGGTGCGTGCCACATGCGGGTCCGGGCAAGAGCCGTTTTCAGCCCAGAATTCCAGACCACTGAAGACTCCTCCCAGGGAAAAGGTGCCAGGACAAAAAGCGATTGTTCTTTTATAAGGGTAATGGGGCACCATCATTGGCACCTGAGAGCCCAAGGCTGCCACCTTTTGCCTGGGCACAAAGCTCGACCGTGCGTTCCACTTGCAGGTCTGGGGAAGTGCCGTTTTTCAGCCCAGAATTCCAGACGGACGAAAATTCCTCCCAGGGAAAAGGTGCCAGGACAGAAAGCGACTGTTATTTATCTAGTGTTAACGGGGACCCATCGTTGGCACCTGAGAGCCCAAGGCTGCCACCTTTTCCCTGGGCGCAAAGCTAGATGGTGCCTGCCACGTGCAGGTCAGAGAAAGTGCTTTGTTCAGCCCAGGATTCCAGACGGATGACGACTCCTCCCAGGGAAAAGGCTCCCAGGACAGAAAGCGATTGTTCCATTTCTAGTGTTAATGGGGGCCTGTCATTGGCATCTGAGAGCCAGAGGTTACCTCCTTTTCCCTGGGCGCAAAGCACGACAGTGCGTGCCACGTGCTGGTCCCAGAAAGTGCCATTTTACAGCCCAGAATTCCAGACCAATGAAGACTCCTCCCAGGGAAAAGGTGCCAGGACAGAAAGCCATTGTGCTTTTTGTAAAGGTAATGGGGCCCCATCATTGGCACCTGAGAGCCCAAGACTGCCACCTTTTCCCTGGACGCAAAGCTCCATGGTGCGTTCCACTTGCGGGTCCAGGAAAGTGCCGATTCTCAGACCAGAATTCCAAACCGATGAAGATTCCTCCCTGGGAAAAGGTGCCAGGACAGAAAGCCATTGTGCCTTTTTTAGGGGGAATGGGGCACCATCATTGGCACCTGAGAGCCCAAGGCTGCCCCCTTTTCCCTGGGGGCAAAGCTCGACGGTGTGTACCTTGTGCGGGTTTGGGGCAGTGCCATTTTTGAACCCAGATTTCCAGACCGATGAAGATTCCTCCCTGGGAAAATGTGCCAGGACAGAAAGCAAATGTTATTTTTCTAGTGTTAATGGGGCCCCATCATTGGCACCTGAGAGCCCAAGACTGCCACCTTTTCCCTGAGCGGAAATGTCGACGGCGCGTGCCACTTGCGGGTTCGGGGACGTGCCATTTTTCAGCCCAGAATTCCAGACGGACGAAGACACCTCCCAGGGAAAAGGTGCCAGGTCAGAAATCGAATTGTCCTTTCCTAGGGTCAATGATGCCCCATCATTGGCACCTCAGAGTTCAAGGCGTCCACCTTTTCCGTGGGCGCAAACATCAATGGCGCGTACCACTTTCTTGTCCGGGAAAGTGCCGTTTTTCAGCCCTCAATTCCAGATGGATGAAGACTCCACACAGGGAAGAGGCTCCCAGGACAGAAAGCGATTGTTCCATTTCTAGGGTTAATCGGACCCCATCATTGGCACCTGAGAGGCCAAGGTTGCCTCCTATACCCAGGGCGCAAAGCTCGACCATGCGTGCTACGTGAGGGTCCGGGAAATTGCCGTTTCTCATTCCAGAATTCCAGACCGATGAAGATTCCTCCCTGGGAAAAGGTGCCAGGAGAGAAAGCGATTGTTCCTTTTCTAGGGTTAATGGGGCTCCATCATTGACACCTGAGAGACCAAGGCGGCAACCTTTTCCCTGAGCGCAAAGCTCAACGGTGCGTGCCACTTGCGGGTCCAGGAATGTGCTGTTTCTCATCCCAGAATTCCAGGCCGATGAAGATTTCTCCCAGGGAAAAGGTGCCTGGATAGAAAGCAATTGTGCCTTTTCTAGGGTTAATGGGGCCCCACAATTGACACCTGAGAGCCCAAGGCTGCCACCTTTTCCCTGGGCGCAAAGCTCGATGGAGCGTTCCACGTGCGGGTCCCGGAAAGTGCCATTTTTCAGCCCAGAATTCCAGACCTATGAAGATTCCTCAGAGGGAAAAGGTACCAGGAGACAAAGCCATTGTGTATTTTGTAATGCTAATTGGGCCCCATCATTGGCACCTGAGAGCCCAAGGCTGCCACCTTTTCCCTGGGTGCAAAGCTCGACGATGCATACCCTGTGCGGGTCCGAGAAAGGGCCGTTTTTCAGCCCAGAATTCCAGACGGAAGTCGATTCCTCTCTGGGAAAAGGTGTCAGGACAGAAAGCCATTGTGCCTTTTCTAGGCTTAATGGGGCCCCAAAATTGGCAGCTGAGAGCCCAGGGCTGCCACCTTTTCCCTAGGCGCAAAGCTCGACGGTGCGTGCCACATGCGGGTAAGGGAAAGAGCCGTTTTCAGCCCAGAATTCCAGACCACTGAAGATTCCTCCCAGGGAAAAGGTGCCAGGACAGAAAGCCATTGTTCTTTTTCTAGGGGTAATGGGGCCCCATCATTGGCACCTGAGAGCCCAAGGCTGCCACCATTTGCCTGGGCACAAAGCTCGACGGTGTGTTCCACTTGCGGGTCCAGGAAAGTGCCGATTCTCAGACCAGAATTCCAAACCAATGAAGATTCCTCCCTGGGAAAAGGTGCCAGGACAGAAAGCCATTGTGCCTTTTGTAGGGGTAATGGCGCACCATCATTGGCACCTGAGAGCCCAAGGCTGCCCCCTTTTCCCTGGGCGCAAAGCTCGACGGTGTGTACCTTGTGCGGGTTTGGGGCAGTGCCAATTTTGAACCCAGATTTCAAGACGGATGAAGATTCCTCCCTGGGAAAAGGTGCCAGGACAGAAAGCAAATGTTATTTTTCTAGTGTTAACGGGGCCCCATCATTGGCACCTGAGAGCCCAAGGCTGCCACCTTTTGCCTGGGCGCAAATGTCGACGGCGCGTGCCACTTGCGGGTTCGGGGACGTGCCATTTTTCAGCCCAGAATTCCAGACGGACGAAGACACCTCCCAGGGAAAAGGTGCCAGGTCAGAAATCGAATTGTCCTTTCCTAGGGTCAATGGTGCCCCATCATTGGCACCTCAGAGTTCAAGGCTGCCACCTTTTCCGTGGGCGCAAACATCAACGGCACGTGCCACTTTCTTGTCCGGGAAAGTGCCGTTTTTCAGCCCTCAATTCCAGACGGATGACGACTCCTCCCAGGGAAAGGACTCCCAGGACAGAAAGCGATTGTTCCATTTCTAGTGTTAATGGGGGCCCGTCATTGGCATCTGAGAGCCAGAGGTTGCCTCCTTTTCCCTGGACGCAAAGCACAACAGTGCGTGCCACTTGCGGGTCCAGGAAAGTGCCGATTCTCAGACCAGAATTCCAAACCGATGAAGATTCCTCCCTGGGAAAAGGTGCCAGGACAGAAAGCCATTGTGCCTTTTGTAGGGGTAATGGGGCACCATCATTGGCACCTGAGAGCCCAAGGCTGCCACCTTTTCCCTGGGCGCAAAGCTCGACGGTGCGCACCTTGTGCGGGTTTGGGCCAGTGCCGTTTTTGAAGCCAGATTTCCAGACGGACGAAGATTCCTCCCTGGGAAAAGGTGCCAGGACAGAAAGCAAGTGTTAACGGGGCCCCATCATTGGCACCTGAGAGCCCAAGGCTGCCACCTTTTGCCTGGGCACAAATGTCGACGGCACGTGCCACTTGCGGGTCCGGGGAAGTGCCATTTTTCAGCCCAGAATTCCAGACGGACGAAGACACCTCCCAGGGAAAAGGTGCCAGGTCAGAAATCGAATTGTCCTTTCCTAGGGTCAATGGTGCCCCATCATTGGCACCTCAGAGTTCAAGGCTGCCACCTTTTCCGTGAGCGCAAACATCAATGGCGCGTACCACTTTCTTGTCCGGGAAAGTGCCGTTTTTCAGCCCTCAATTCCAGACGGATGAAGACTCCACACAGGGAAGAGGCTCCCAGGACAGAAAGCGATTGTTCCATTTCTAGGGTTAATCGGACCCCATCATTGGCACCTGAGAGGCCAAGGTTGCCTCCTATACCCAGGGCGCAAAGCTCGACCATGCGTGCTACGTGAGGGTCCGGGAAATTGCCGTTTCTCATTCCAGAATTCCAGACCGATGAAGATTCCTCCCTGGGAAAAGATGCCAGGAGAGAAAGCGATTGTTCCTTTTCTAGGGTTAATGGGGCTCCATCATTGACACCTGAGAGCCGAAGGCTGCAACCTTTTCCCTGAGCGCAAAGCTCAACGGTGCGTGCCACTTCCGGGTCCAGGAATGTGCTGTTTCTCATCCCAGAATTCGAGGCCGATGAAGATTTCTCCCAGGGAAAAGGTGCCAGGGCAGAAAGCAATTGTGCCTTTTCTAGGGTTAATGGGGCCCCAAAATTGACACCTGAGAGCCCAAGGCTGCCACCTTTTCCCTGGGCGCAAAGCTCGACGGAGCGTTCCACGTGCGGGTCCCGGAAAGTGCCATTTTTCAGCCCACAATTCCAGACCTATGAAGATTCCTCAGAGGGAAAAGGTACCAGGAGACAAAGCCATTGTGTATTTTGTAATGCTAATTGGGCCCCATCATTGGCACCTGAGAGCCCAAGGCTGCCACCTTTTCCCTGGGTGCAAAGCTCGACGGTGCATACCCTGTGCGGGTCCGGGAAAGGGCCGTTTTTCAGCCCAGAATTCCAGACGGAAGTCGATTCCTCTCTTGGAAAAGGTGTCCGGACAGAAAGCCATTGTGCCTTTTGTAGGGGTAATGGGGCTCCATCTCTGGCACCTGAGAGCCCAAGGCTGCCACCTTTTCCCTGGGCGCAAATGTCGACGGCACGTGCCACTTGCAAGTCCGGGAATGTGCCGTTTCTCATCCCAGAATTCCAGGCCAACGAAGATTTCTCCCTGGGAAAAGGTGCCAGGACAGAAAGCGATTGTGCCTTTTCTAGGGTTAATGGGGCCCAAAAATTGGCAGCTGAGAGCCCAGGGCTGCCACCTTTTCCCTGGGCGCAAAGCTCGAAGGTGCGTGCCACATGCGGGTCCGGGAAAGAGCCGTTTTCAGCCCAGAATTCCAGACCAATGAAGACTCCTCCCAGGGAAAAGGTGCCAGGACAGAAAGCGATTGTTCTTTTTCTAGGGGTAATGGGGCCCTATCATTGGCACCTGAGAGCCCAAGGCTGCCACCTTTTGCCTAGGCTCAAAGCTCGACGGTGCGTTCCACTTGCGGGTCCAGGAAAATGCCGATTCTCAGACCAGAATTCCAAACCGATGAAGATCCCTCCCTGGGAAAAGGTGCCAGGACAGAAAGCGATTGTTCTTTTTCTAGGGGTAATGGGGCCCCATCATTGGCACCTGAGAGCCCAAGGCTGCCACCTTTTGCCTGGGCACAAAGCTCGACGGTGCGTTCCACTTGCAGGTCCGGGGAAGTGCCGTTTTTCAGCCCAGATTTCTAGACGGACGAAGATTCCTCCCTGGGAAAAGGTGCCAAGACAGAAAGCAAGTGTTAACGGGGCCCAATCATTGGCACCTGAGAGCCCAAGGCTGCCACCTTTTGCCTGGGCACAAATGTCGACGGCACGTGCCACTTGCGGGTCCGGGGAAGTGCCATTTTTCAGCCCAGAATTCCAGACGGACGAAGACACCTCCCAGGGAAAAGGTGCCAGGTCAGAAATCGAATTGTCCTTTCCTAGGGTCAATGATGCCCCATCATTGGCACCTCAGAGTTCAAGGCGTCCACCTTTTCCGTGGGCGCAAACATCAATGGCGCGTACCACTTTCTTGTCCGGGAAAGTGCCGTTTTTCAGCCCTCAATTCCAGATGGATGAAGACTCCACACAGGGAAGAGGCTCCCAGGACAGAAAGCGATTGTTCCATTTCTAGGGTTAATCGGACCCCATCATTGGCACCTGAGAGGCCAAGGTTGCCTCCTATACCCAGGGCGCAAAGCTCGACCATGCGTGCTACGTGAGGGTCCGGGAAATTGCCGTTTCTCATTCCAGAATTCCAGACCGATGAAGATTCCTCCCTGGGAAAAGGTGCCAGGACAGAAAGCGATTGTTCCTTTTCTAGGGTTAATGGGGCTCCATCATTGACACCTGAGAGCCGAAGGCGGCAACCTTTTCCCTGAGCGCAAAGCTCAACGGTGCGTGCCACTTCCGGGTCCAGGAATGTGCTGTTTCTCATCCCAGAATTCGAGGCCGATGAAGATTTCTCCCAGGGAAAAGGTGCCAGGACAGAAAGCAATTGTGCCTTTTCTAGGGTTAATGGGGCCCCAAACTTGGCAGCTGAGAGCCCAAGGCTGCCACCTTTTCCCTGGGCGCAAAGCTCAACGGAGCGTTCCACGTGCGGGTCTTGGAAAGTGCCATTTTTCAGCCCAGAATTCCAGACCTATGAAGATTCCTCAGAGGGAAAAGGTACCAGGAGACAAAGCCATTGTGTATTTTGTAATGCTAATTGGGCCCCATCATTGGCACCTGAAAGCCCAAGACTGCCACCTTTTCCCTGGACGCAAAGCTCCATGGTGCGTTCCACTTGCGGGTCCGGGAAAGTGCCGTTTTTCAGCCCAGAATTCCAGACGGAAGTCCATTCCTCTCTTGGAAAAGGTGTCCGGACAGAAAGCCATTGTGCCTTTTGTAGGGGTAATGGGGCCCCATCTCTGGCACCTGAGAGCGCAAGGCTGCCACCTTTTCCCTGGGCTCAAATGTCGACGGCGCGTGCCACTTGCAAGTCCGGGAATGTGCCGTTTCTCATCCCAGAATTCCAGGCCAACGAAGATTTCTCCCTGGGAAAAGGTGCCAGGACAGAAAGCGATTGTGCCTTTTCTAGGGTTAATGGGGCCCCAAAATTGGCAGCTGAGAGCCCAGGGCTGCCACCTTTTCCCTAGGCGCAAAGCTCGACGGTGCGTGCCACATGCGGGTCCGGGCAAGAGCCGTTTTCAGCCCAGAATTCCAGACCACTGAAGACTCCTCCCAGGGAAAAGGTGCCAGGACAAAAAGCGATTGTTCTTTTCTAAGGGTAATGGGGCACCATCATTGGCACCTGAGAGCCCAAGGCTGCCACCTTTTGCCTGGGCACAAAGCTCGACCGTGCGTTCCACTTGCAGGTCTGGGGAAGTGCCGTTTTTCAGCCCAGAATTCCAGACGGACGAAAATTCCTCCCAGGGAAAAGGTGCCAGGACAGAAAGCGACTGTTATTTATCTAGTGTTAACGGGGACCCATCGTTGGCACCTGAGAGCCCAAGGCTGCCACCTTTTCCCTGGGCGCAAAGCTAGATGGTGCCTGCCACGTGCAGGTCAGAGAAAGTGCTTTGTTCAGCCCAGGATTCCAGACGGATGACAACTCCTCCCAGGGAAAAGGCTCCCAGGACAGAAAGCGATTGTTCCATTTCTAGTGTTAATGGGGGCCTGTCATTGGCATCTGAGAGCCAGAGGTTACCTCCTTTTCCCTGGGCGCAAAGCACGACAGTGCGTGCCACGTGCTGGTCCCAGAAAGTGCCATTTTACAGCCCAGAATTCCAGACCAATGAAGACTCCTCCCAGGGAAAAGGTGCCAGGACAGAAAGCCATTGTGCTTTGTGTAAAGGTAATGGGGCCCCATCATTGGCACCTGAGAGCCCAAGACTGCCACCTTTTCCCTGGACGCAAAGCTCGATGGTGCGTTCCACTTGCGAGTCCAGGAAAGTGCCGATTCTCAGACCAGAATTCCAAACCGATGAAGATTCCTCCCTGGGAAAAGGTGCCAGGACAGAAAGCCATTGTGCCTTTTGTAGGGGTAATGGGGCACCATCATTGGCACCTGAGAGCTCAAGGCTGCCCCCTTTTCCCTGGGCGCAAAGCTCGACGGTGTGTACCTTGTGCGGGTTTGGGCAGTGCCATTTTTGAACCCAGATTTCCAAAGGGACGACGATTCCTCCCTGGGAAAAGGTGCCAGGACAGAAAGCAACTGTTATTTTTCTAGTGTTAACGGGGCCCCATCATTGGCACCTGAGAGCCCAAGGCTGCCACCTTTTCCGTGGGCGCAAACATCAACGGCACGTGCCACTTTCTTGTCCGGGAAAGTGCCGTTTTTCAGCCCTCAATTCCAGACGGATGACGACTCCTCCCAGGGAAAGGGCTCCCAGGACAGAAAGCGATTGTTCCATTTCTAGTGTTAATGGGGGCCCCTCATTGGCCTCTGAGAGCCAGAGGTTGCCTCCTTTTCCCTGGGCGCAAAGCACGACAGTGTGTGCCACGTGCTGGTCCCAGAAAGTGCCATTTTACAGCCCAGAATTCCAGACCAATGAAGACTCCTCCCAGGGAAAAGGCGCCAGGACAGAAAGCCATTGTGCTTTTTCTAAAGGTAATGGGGCCCCATCATTGGCACCTGAGCCCAAGACTGCCACCTTTTCCCTGGACGCAAAGCTCGATGGTGCGTTCCACTTGCGGGTCCAGGAAAGTGCCGATTCTCAGACCAGAATTCCAAACCGATGAAGATTCCTCCCTGGGAAAAGGTGCCAGGACAGAAAGCCATTGTGCCTTTTTTAGGGGGAATGGGGCACCATCATTGGCACCTGAGAGCCCAAGGCCGCCCCCTTTTCCCTGGGGGCAAAGCTCGACGGTGTGTACCTTGTGCGGGTTTGGGGCAGTGCCATTTTTGAACCCAGATTTCCAGACCGATGAAGATTCCTCCCTGGGAAAATGTGCCAGGACAGAAAGCAAATGTTATTTTTCTAGTGTTAATGGGGCCCCATCATTGGCACCTGAGAGCCCAAGACTGCCACCTTTTCCCTGAGCGCAAATGTCGACGGCGCGTGCCACTTGCGGGTTCGGAGACGTGCCATTTTTCAGCCCAGAATTCCAGACGGACGAAGACACCTCCCAGGGAAAAGGTGCCAGGTCAGAAATCGAATTGTCCTTTCCTAGGGTCAATGGTGCCCCATCATTGGCACCTCAGAGTTCAAGGCTACCACCTTTTCCGTGGGCGTAAACATCAACGGCACGTGCCACTTTCTTGTCTGGGAAAGTGCCGTTTTTCAGCTCTGAATTCCAAACGGATGAAGACTCCTCACAGGGAAGAGGCTCCCAGGACAGAAAGCGATTGTTCCATTTCTAGGTTTAATTGGGCCCCATCATTGGCACCTGAGAGCCCAAGGCTGCCTCCTAGACCCTGGGCGCAAAGCTCGACCATGCGTGCTACGTGAGGGTCCGGGAAATTGCCGTTTCTCATTCCAGAATTCCAGACCGATGAAGATTCCTCCCAGGGAAAAGGTGCCAGGACAGAAAGCCATTGTGCTTTTTGTAAAGGTAATGGGGCCCCATCATTGGCACCTGAGAGCCCAAGACTGCCACCTTTTCCCTGGACGCAAAGCTCGATGGTGCGTTCCACTTGCGGGTCCAGGAAAGTGCCGATTCTCAGACCAGAATTCCAAACCGCTGAACATTCCTCCCTGGGAAAAGGTGCCAGGACAGAAAGCCATTATGCCTTTTGTAGGGGTAATGGGGCACCATCATTGGCAGCTGAGAGCCCAAGGCTGCCCCCTTTTCCCTGGGCGCAAAGCTCGACGGTGCGTACCTTGTGCGGGTTTGGGCCAGTGCCATTTTTGAACCCAGATTTCCAGACGGACGAAGATTCCTCCCTGGGAAAAGGTGCCAGGACAGAAAGCAAGTGTTAACGGGGCCCCATCATTGGCACCTGAGAGCCCAAGGCTGCCACCTTTTGCCTGGGCACAAATGTCGACTGCACGTGCCACTTGCGGGTCCAGGGAAGTGCCATTTTTCAGCCCAGAATTCCAGACGGACGAAGACACCTCCCAGGGAAAAGGTGCCAGGTCAGAAATCGAATTGTCCTTTCCTGGGGTCAATGGTGCCCCATCATTGGCACCTGAGAGTTCAAGGCGTCCACCTTTTCCGTGGGCGCAAACATCAATGGCACGTACCACTTTCTTGTCCGGGAAAGTGCCGTTTTTCAGCCCTCAATTCCAGACGGATGAAGACTCCACACAGGGAAGAGGCTCCCAGGACAGAAAGCGATTGTTCCATTTCTAGGGTTAATCGGACCCCATCATTGGCACCTGAGAGGCCAAGGTTGCCTCCTATACCCAGGGCGCAAAGCTCGACCATGCGTGCTACGTGAGGGTCCGGGAAATTGCCGTTTCTCATTCCAGAATTCCAGACCGATGAAGATTCCTCCCTGGGAAAAGATGCCAGGAGAGAAAGCGATTGTTCCTTTTCTAGGGTTAATGGGGCTCCATCATTGACACCTGAGAGCCGAAGGCTGCAACCTTTTCCCTGAGCGCAAAGCTCAACGGTGCGTGCCACTTGTGGGTCCGCGAATGTGCTGTTTCTCATCCCAGAATTCGAGGCCGATGAAGATTTCTCCCAGGGAAAAGGTGCCAGGACAGAAAGCAATTGTGCCTTTTCTAGGGTTAATGGGGCCCCAAAATTGACACCTGAGAGCCCAAGGCTGCCACCTTTTCCCTGGGCGCGAAGCTCGACGGAGCGTTCCACTTGCGGGTCCCAGAAAGTGCCATTTTACAGCCCAGAATTCCAGACCAATGAAGACTCCTCCCAGGGAAAAGGTGCCAGGACAGAAAGCCATTGTGCTTTTTGTAAAGGTAATGGGGACCCATCATTGGCACCTGAGAGCCCAAGACTGCCACCTTTTCCCTGGACGCAAAGCTCGATGGTGCGTTCCACTTGCGGGTCCAGGAAAGTGCCGATTCTCAGACCAGAATTCCAAACCGCTGAAGATTCCTCCCTGGGAAAAGGTGCCAGGACAGAAAGCCATTATGCCTTTTGTAGGGGTAATGGGGAACCATCATTGGCACCTGAGAGCCCAAGGCTGCCCCCTTTTCCCTGGGCGCAAAGCTCGACGGTGTGTACCTTGTGCGGGTTTGGGGCAGTACCATTTTTGAACCCAGATTTCAAGACGGACGAAGATTCCTCCCTGGGAAAAGGTGCCAGGACAGAAAGCAACTGTTATTTATCTAGCGTTAACGGGGACCCATCTTTGGCACCTGAGAGCCCAAGGCTGCCACCTTTTGCCTGGGCGCAAAGCTCAATGGTGCGTTCCACTTGCGGGTCCAGGAAAGTGCCGATTCTCAGACCAGAATTCCAAACCGATGAAGATTCCTCCCTGGGAAAAGGTGTCCGGACAGAAAGCCATTGTGCCTTTTGTAGGGGTAATGGGGCACCATCATTGGCAGCTGAGAGCCCAAGGCTGCCCCCTTTTCCCTGGGCGCAAAGCTCGACGGTGTGTACCTTGTGCGGGTTTGGGGCAGTGCCAATTTTGAACCCAGATTTCCAGACGGATGAAGATTCCTCCCTGGGAAAAGGTGCCAGGACAGAAAGCAACTGTTATTTATCTAGCGTTAACGGGGACCCATCTTTGGCACCTGAGAGCCCAAGGCTGCCACCTTTTGCCTGGGCGCAAAGCTCAACGGTGCGTTCCACTTGCGGGTCCAGGAAAGTGCCGATTCTCAGACCAGAATTCCAAACCGAAGAAAATCCCTCCCTGGGAAAAGGTGCCAGGACAGAAAGCCATTGTTCTTTTTCTAGGGGTAATGGGGCCCCATCATTGGCACCTGAGAGCCCAAGGCTGCCACCTTTTGCCTGGGCACAAAGCTCGACGGTGCGTTCTACTTGCAGGTCCGGGGAAGTGCCGTTTTTCAGCCCAGAATTCCCGACGGATGAAAATTCCTCCCAGGGAAAAGGTGCCAGGTCAGAAATCGAATTGTCCTTTCCTATGTTCAATGGTGCCCCATCATTGGCACCTCAGAGTTCAAGGCTGCCACCTTTTCCGTGGGCGTAAACATCAACGGCACGTGCCACTTTCTTGTCTGGGAAAGTGCCGTTTTTCAGCTCTGAATTCCAGACGGATGAAGACTCCTCACAGGGAAGAGTCTCCCAGGACAGAAAGCGATTGTTCCATTTCTAGAGTTAATCGGGCCCCATCATTGGCACCTGAGAGCCCAAGGTTGCCTCCTATACCCTGGGCGCAAAGCTCGACCATGCGTGCTACGTGAGGGTCCGGGAAATTGCCGTTTCTCATTCCAGAATTCCAGACCGATGAAGATTCCTCCCTGGGAAAAAATGCCAGGACAGGAATCGATTTTTCCTTTTCTAGGAGTAATGGGGACCCATCATTGACACCTGAGAGCCCAAGGCTGCAACCTTTTCCCTGAGCGTAAAGCTCGACGGTGCGTGCCACTTGCGAGTCCAGGAATGTGCTGTTTCTCATCCCAGAATTCCAGGCCGATGAAGATTTCTCCCAGGGAAAAGGTGCCAGGACAGAAAGGAATTCTGCCTTTTCTAGGGTTAATGGCGCACCATCATTGGCACCTGAGAGCCCAAGGCTGCCCCCTTTTCCCTGGGCGCAAAGCTCGACGGTGTGTACCTTGTGCGGGTTTGGGGCAGTGCCAATTTTGAACCCAGATTTCAAGACGGATGAAGATTCCTCCCTGGGAAAAGGTGCCAGGACAGAAAGCAAATGTTATTTTTCTAGTGTTAACGGGGCCCCATCATTGGCACCTGAGAGCCCAAGGCTGCCACCTTTTGCCTGGGCGCAAATGTCGACGGCGCGTGCCACTTGCGGGTTCGGGGACGTGCCATTTTTCAGCCCAGAATTCCAGACGGACGAAGACACCTCCCAGGGAAAAGGTGCCAGGTCAGAAATCGAATTGTCCTTTCCTAGGGTCAATGGTGCCCCATCATTGGCACCTCAGAGTTCAAGGCTGCCACCTTTTCCGTGGGCGCAAACATCAACGGCACGTGCCACTTTCTTGTCCGGGAAAGTGCCGTTTTTCAGCCCTCAATTCCAGACGGATGACGACTCCTCCCAGGGAAAGGACTCCCAGGACAGAAAGCGATTGTTCCATTTCTAGTGTTAATGGGGGCCCGTCATTGGCATCTGAGAGCCAGAGGTTGCCTCCTTTTCCCTGGACGCAAAGCACAACAGTGCGTGCCACTTGCGGGTCCAGGAAAGTGCCGATTCTCAGACCAGAATTCCAAACCGCTGAAGATTCCTCCCTGGGAAAAGGTGCCAGGACAGAAAGCCATTGTGCCTTTTGTAGGGGTAATGGGGCACCATCATTGGCACCTGAGAGCCCAAGACTGCCCCCTTTTCCCTGGGCGCAAATGTCGACGGTGCGTGCCACTTGCAAGTCCGGGAATGTGCCGTTTCTCATCCCAGAATTCCAGGCCAGCGAAGATTTCTCCCTGGGAAAAGGTGCCAGGACAGAAAGCGATTGTGCCTTTTCTAGGGTTAATGGGGCCCCAAAATTGGCAGCTGAGAGCCCAGGGCTGCCACCTTTTCCCTAGGCGCAAAGCTCGACGGTGCGTGCCACATGCGGGTAAGGGAAAGAGCCGTTTTCAGCCCAGAATTCCAGACCACTGAAGATTCCTCCCAGGGAAAAGGTGCCAGGACAGAAAGCGATTGTTCTTTTTCTAGGGGTAATGGTGCCCCATCATTGGCACCTGAGAGCCCAAGGCTGCCACCATTTGCCTGGGCACAAAGCTCGACGGTGCGTTCCACTTGCAGGTCCGGGGAAGTGCCGTTTTTCAGACCAGAATTCCAGACGGACGAAAATTCCTCCCTGGGAAAAGGTGCCAGGACAGAAAGCCATTGTGCCTTTTGTAGGGGGAATGGGGCACCATCATTGGCACCTGAGAGCCCAAGGCTGCCCCCATTTCCCTGGGCGCAAAGCTCGACGGTGTGTACCTTGTGAGGGTTTGGGCAGTGCCATTTTTGAACCCAGATTTCCAGACGGACGAAGATTCCTCCCTGGGAAAAGGTGCCAGGACAGAAAGCGACTGTTATTTATCTAGTGTTAACGGGGACCCATCGTTGGCACCTGAGAGCCCAAGGCTGCCACCTTTTCCTGGACGCAAAGCTAGATGGTGCCTGCCACGTGCAGGTCAGAGAAAGTGCTTTGTTCAGCCCAGGATTCCAGACGGATGACGACTCCTCCCAGGGAAAGGGCTCCCAGGACAGAAAGCGATTGTTCCATTTCTAGTGTTAATGGGAGCCCGTCATTGGCATCTGAGAGCCAGAGGTTGCCTCCTTTTCCCTGGGCGCAAAGCACGACAGTGCGTGCCACGTGCTGGTCCCAGAAAGTGCCATTTTACAGCCCAGAATTCCAGACCAATGAAGAATCCTCCCAGGGAAAAGGTGCCAGGACAGAAAGCCATTGTGCTTTTTGTAAAGGTAATGGGGCCCCATCATTGGCACCTGAGAGCCCAAGACTTCCACCTTTTCCCTGGACGCAAAGCTTTATGGTGCGTTCCACTTGCGGGTCCAGGAAAGTGCCGATTCTCAGACCAGAATTCCAAACCGCTGAAGATTCCTCCCTGGGAAAAGGTGCCAGGACAGAAAGCCATTGTGCCTTTTGTAGGGGTAATGGGGCACCATCATTGGCACCTGAGAGCCCAAGACTGCCCCCTTTTCCCTGGGCGCAAATGTCGACCGTGCGTGCCACTTGCAAGTCCGGGAATGTGCCGTTTCTCATCCCAGAATTCCAGGCCAGCGAAGATTTCTCCCTGGGAAAAGGTGCCAGGACAGAAAGCGATTGTGCCTTTTCTAGGGTTAATGGGGCCCCAAAATTGGCAGCTGAGAGCCCAGGGCTGCCACCTTTTCCCTAGGCGCAAAGCTCGACGGTGCGTGCCACATGCGGGTAAGGGAAAGAGCCGTTTTCAGCCCAGAATTCCAGACCACTGAAGATTCCTCCCAGGGAAAAGGTGCCAGGACAGAAAGCGATTGTTCTTTTTCTAGGGGTAATGGTGCCCCATCATTGGCACCTGAGAGCCCAAGGCTGCCACCATTTGCCTGGGCACAAAGCTCGACGGTGCGTTCCACTTGCAGGTCCGGGGAAGTGCCGTTTTTCAGACCAGAATTCCAGACGGACGAAAATTCCTCCCTGGGAAAAGGTGCCAGGACAGAAAGCCATTGTGCCTTTTGTAGGGGGAATGGGGCACCATCATTGGCACCTGAGAGCCCAAGGCTGCCCCCTTTTCCCTGGGCGCAAAGCTCGACGGTGTGTACCTTGTGCGGGTTTGGGCAGTGTCATTTTTGAACCCAGATTTCCAGACGGACGAAGATTCCTCCCTGGGAAAAGGTGCCAGGACAGAAAGCGACTGTTATTTATCTAGTGTCAACGGGGACCCATCGTTGGCACCTGAGAGCCCAAGGCTGCCACCTTTTCCTGGACGCAAAGCTAGATGGTGCCTGCCACGTGCAGGTCAGAGAAAGTGCTTTTTTCAGCCCAGGATTCCAGACGGATGACGACTCCTCCCAGGGAAAGGGCTCCCAGGACAGAAAGCGATTGTTCCATTTCTAGTGTTAATGGGAGCCCGTCATTGGCATCTGAGAGCCAGAGGTTGCCTCCTTATCCCTGGGCGCAAAGCACGACAGTGCGTGCCACGTGCTGGTTCCAGAAAGTGCCATTTTACAGCCCAGAATTCCAGACCAATGAAGACTCCTCCCAGGGAAAAGGTGCCAGGACAGAAAGCCATTGTGCTTTTTGTAAAGGTAATGGGGACCCATCATTGGCACCTGAGAGCCCAAGACTGCCACCTTTTCCCTGGACGCAAAGCTCGATGGTGCGTTCCACTTGCGGGTCCAGGAAAGTGCCGATTCTCAGAGCAGAATTCAAAACCGCTGAAGATTCCTCCCTGGGAAAAGGTGTCAGGACAGAAAGCCATTGTGCCTTTTGTAGGGGTAATGGGGCACCATCATTGGCAGCTGAGAGCCCAAGGCTGCCACCTTTTCCCTGGACGCAAAGCTCGACGGTGCGTACCTTGTGCGGGTTTGGGCAGTGCCATTTTTGAAGCCAGATTTCCAGACGGACGAAGATTCCTCCCTGGGAAAGGTGCCAGGACAGAAAGCAAGTGTTAACGGGGCCCAATCATTGGCACCTGAGAGCCCAAGGCTGCCACCTTTTGCCTGGGCGCAAATGTCGACGGCGCGTGCCACTTGCGGGTCCTGTGAAGTTCCATTTTTCAGCCCAGAATTCCAGACGGACGAAGACACCTCCCAGGGAAAAGGTGCCAGGTCAGAAATCGAATTGTCCTTTTCTAGGGTCAATGGTGCCCCATCATTGGCACGTCAGAGTTCAAGGCTGCCACCTTTTCCGTGGGCGCAAACATCAACGGCGCGTACCACTTTCTTGTCCGGGAAAGTGCCGTTTTTCAGCCCTCAATTCCAGACGGATGAAGACTCCTCACAGGGAAGAGACTCCCAGGACAGAAAGCGATTGTTCCATTTTTAGGGTTAATCGGGCTCCATCATTGGCACCTGAGAGCCCAAGGTTGCCTCCTATACCCTGGGCACAAAGCTCGACCATGCATGCTACGTGAGGGTCCGGGAAATTGCCGTTTCTCATTCCAGAATTTCAGACCGATGAAGATTCCTCCCTGGGAAAAGGTGCCAGGACAGAAAGTGATTGTTCTTTTCTAGGGGTAATGGGGCCCCATCATTGGCACCTGAGAGCCCAAGGCTGCCACCTTTTGCCTAGGCACAAAGCTCGACGGTGCGTTCCACTTGCAGGTCCGGGGAAGTGCCGTTTTTCAGCCCAGAATTCCAGACGGACGAAAATTCCTCCCAGGGAAAAGGTGCCAGGACAGAAAGCGACTGTTATTTATCTAGTGTTAACGGGGACCCATCGTTGGCACCTGAGAGCCCAAGGCTGCCACCTTTTCCCTGGGCGCAAAGCTAGATGGTGCCTGCCACGTGCAGGTCAGAGAAAGTGCTTTGTTCAGCCCAGGATTCCAGACGGACGAAAATTCCTCCCAGGGAAAGGGCTCCCAGGACAGAAAGCGATTGTTCCATTTCTAGTGTTAATGGGGGCCCGTCATTGGCATCTGAGAGCCAGAGGTTGCCTCCTTTTCCCTGAGCGCAAAGCACAACAGTGCGTGCCACGTGCTGGTCCCAGAAAGTGCCATTTTACAGCCCAGAATTCCAGACCAATGAAGACTCCTCCCAGGGAAAAGGTGCCAGGACAGAAAGCCATTGTGCTTTTTGTAAAGGTAATGGGGCCCCATCATTGGCACCTGAGAGCCCAAGACTGCCACCTTTTCCCTGGACGCAAAGCTCGATGGTGCGTTCCACTTGCGGGTCCAGGAAGTGCCGATTCTCAGACCAGAATTCCAAACCGATGAAGATTCCTCCCTGGGAAAAGGTGCCAGGACAGAAACCCATTGTGCCTTTTGTAGGGGTAATGGGGCACCATCATTGGCACCTGAGAGCCCAAGGCTGCCCCCTTTTCCCTGGGCGCAAAGCTCGACGGTGTGTACCTTGTGCGGGTTTGGGGCAGTGCCATTTTTGAACCCAGATTTCCAGACGGATGAAGATTCCTCCCTGGGAAAAAATGCCAGGACAGAAAGCAAGTGTTATTTTTCTAGTGTTAACGGGGCCCCATCATTGGCACCTGAGAGCCCAAGGCTGCCACCTTTTCCCTGGGCACAAAGCTTGATGGTGCCTGCCACGTGCAGGTCAGAGAATGTGCTTTGTTCAGCCCAGGATTCCAGACGGATGACGACTCCTCCCAGGGAAAGGGCTCCCAGGACAGAAAGCGATTGTTCCATTTCTAGTGTTAATGGGGGCCCCTCATTGGCATCTGAGAGCCAGAGGTTGCCTCCTTTTCCCTGGGCGCAAAGCACGACAGTGCGTGCCACGTGCTGGTCCCAGAAAGTGCCATTTTAACAGCCCAGAACTCCAGACCAATGAAGACTCCTCCCAGGGAAAAGGTGCCAGGTCAGAAATCGAATCGTCCTTTCCTAGAGTCAATGGTGCCCCATCATTGGCACCTGAGAGTTCAAGGCTGCCACCTTTTCCGTGGGCGCAAACATCAACGACACGTGCCACTTTCTTGTCCGGGAAAGTGCCGTTTTTCAGCTCTGAATTCCAGACGGATGAAGACTCCTCACAGGGAAGAGGCTCCCAGGACAGAAAGTGATTGTTCCATTTCTAGGGTTAATCGGGCCCCATCATTGGCACCTGAGAGCCCAAGGTTGCCTCCTATACCCTGGGCGCAAAGCTCGACCATGCGTGCTACGTGAGGGTCCGGGAAATTGCCATTTCTCATTCCAGAATTCCAGACCGATGAAGATTCCTCCCTGGGAAAAGGTGTCAGGACAGAAAGCGATTGTTCCTTTTCTAGGGTTAATGGGGCTCCATCATTGACACCTGAGAGCCGAAGGCTGCAACCTTTTCCCTGAGCGCAAAGCTCAACGGTGCGTGCCACTTGCGGGTCCCGGAATGTGCAGTTTCTCATCCCAGAATTCGAGGCCCATGAAGATTTCTCCCAGGGAAAAGGTGCCTGGATAGAAAGCAATTGTGCCTTTTCTAGGGTTAATGGGGCCCCACAATTGACACCTGAGAGCCAAAGGCTGCCACCTTTTCCCTGGGCGCAAAGCTCGACGGAGCGTTCCACGTGCGGGTCTGGGAAAGTGCCATTTTTCAGCCCACAATTCCAGACCTATGAAGATTCCTCAGAGGGAAAAGGTACCAGGAGACAAAGCCATTGTGTATTTTGTAATGCTAATTGGGCCCCATCATTGGCACCTGAGAGCCCAAGGCTGCCACCTTTTCCCTGGGTGCAAAGCTCGACGGTGCATACCCTGTGCGGGTCCGGGAAAGGGACGTTTTTCAGCCCAGAATTCCAGACAGAAGTCGATTCCTCTCTGGGAAAAGGTGTCAGGAGAGAAAGCCATTGTGCCTTTTCTAGGGGTAATGGGGCCCCATCTTTGGCACCTGAGAGCCCAAGGCTGCAACCTTTTCACTGGGCGCAAATGTCGACGGCGCGTGCCACTTGCAAGTCCGGGAATGTGCCGTTTCTCATCCCAGAATTCCAGGCCAGCGAAGATTTCTCCCTGGGAAAAGGTGCCAGGACAGAAAGCGATTGTGCCTTTTCTAGGGTTAATGGGGCCCCAAAATTGGCAGCTGAGAGCCCAGGGCTGCCACCTTTTCCCTGGGCGCAAAGCTCGACGGTGCGTGCCACATGCGGGTAAGGGAAAGAGCCGTTTTCAGCCCAGAATTCCAGACCAATGAAGATTCCTCCAAGGGAAAAGGTGCCAGCACAGAAAGCAATTGTTCTTTTTCTAGGAGTAATGGGGCCCCATCATTGGCACCTGAGAGCCCAAGGCTGCCACCTTTTCCCTGGGGACAAAGCACGACGGTGCGTTCCACTTGCAGGTCCGGGGAAGTGCCGTTTTTCAGCCCAGAATTCCAGACGGACGAAAATTCCTCCCAGGGAAAATGTGCCAGGACAGAAAGCGATTGTTATTTATCTAGTGTTAACGAGGACCCATCATTGGCACCTGAGAGCCCAAGGCTGTCACCTCTTCCCTGGGCGCAAAGCTAGATGGTGCCTGCCACGTGCAGGTCAGAGAAAGTGCTTTGTTCAGCCCAGGATTCCAGACGGATGACGACTCCTCTCAGGGAAAAAGCTCCCAGGACAGAAAGCGATTGTTCCATTTCTAGTGTTAATGGGGGCCCCTCATTGGCATCTGAGAGCCAGAGGTTTCCTCCTTTTCCCTGGGCGCAAAGCACGACAGTGCGTGCCACGTGCTAGTCCCAGAAAGTGCCATTTTAACAGCCCAGAACTCCAGACCAATGAAGACTCCTCCCAGGGAAAAGGTGCCAGGACAGAAAGCCATTGTGCTTTTTGTAAAGGTAATGGGGCCCCATCATTGGCACCTGAGAGCCCAAGGCTGCCACCTTTTCCCTGGACGCAAAGCTCGATGGTGCGTTCCACTTGCGGGTCCAGGAAAGTGCCGATTCTCAGACCAGAATTCCAAACCGATGAAGATTCCTCCCTGGGAAAAGGTGCCAGGACAGAAAGCCATTGTGCCTTTTGTAGGGGTAATGGGGCACCATCATTGGCACCTGAGAGCCCAAGACTGCCCCCTTTTCCCTGGGCGCAAATGTCGACGGTGCGTGCCACTTGCAAGTCCGGGAATGTGCCGTTTCTCATCCCAGAATTCCAGGCCAGCGAAGATTTCTCCCTGGGAAAAGGTGCCAGGACAGAAAGCGATTGTGCCTTTTCTAGGGTTAATGGGGCCCCAAAATTGGCAGCTGAGAGCCCAGGGCTGCCACCTTTTCCCTAGGCGCAAAGCTCGACGGTGCGTGCCACATGCGGGTAAGGGAAAGAGCCGTTTTCAGCCCAGAATTCCAGACCAATGAAGATTCCTCCAAGGGAAAAGGTGCCAGGACAGAAAGCCATTGTTCTTTTTCTAGGGGTAATGGGGCCCCATCATTGGCACCTGAGAGCCCAAGGCTGCCACCATTTGCCTGGGCACAAAGCTCGACGGTGCGTTCCACTTGCAGGTCCAGGAAAGTGCCGTTTTTCAGACCAGAATTCCAGACGGACGAAAATTTCTCCCTGGGAAAAGGTGCCAGGACAGAAAGCGACTGTTATTTATCTAGTGTTAACGGGGACCCATCGTTGGCACCTGAGAGCCCAAGGCTGCCACCTTTTCCTGGACGCAAAGCTAGATGGTGCCTGCCACGTGCAGGTCAGAGAAAGTGCTTTGTTCAGCCCAGGATTCCAGACGGATGACGACTCCTCCCAGGGAAAGGGCTCCCAGGACAGAAAGCGATTGTTCCATTTCTAGTGTTAATGGGAGCCCGTCATTGGCATCTGAGAGCCAGAGGTTGCCTCCTTTTCCCTGGGCGCAAAGCACGACAGCGCGTGCCACGTGCTGGTCCCAGAAAGTGCCATTTTACAGCCCAGAATTCCAGACCAATGAAGACTCCTCCCAGGGAAAAGGTGCCAGGACAGAAAGCCATTGTGCTTTTTGTAAAGGTAATGTGGCCCCATCATTGGCACCTGAGCCCAAGACTGCCACCTTTCCCTGGACGCAAAGCTCGATGGTGCGTTCCACTTGCGGGTTCAGGAAAGTGCCGATTCTCAGACCAGAATTCCAAACCGATGAAGATTCCTCCCTGGGAAAAGGTGCCAGGACAGAAAGCAAATGTTATTTTTCTAGTGTTAACGGGGCCCCATCATTGGCACCTGAGAGCCCAAGGCTGCCACCTTTTCCCTGGGCGCAAATGTCGACGGCGCGTGCCACTTGCGGGTTCGGGGACGTGCCATTTTTCAGCCCAGAATTCCAGACGGACGAAGACACCTCCCAGGGAAAAGGTGCCAGGTCAGAAATCGAATCGTCCTTTCCTAGAGTCAATGGTGCCCCATCATTGGCACCTGAGAGTTCAAGGCTGCCACCTTTTCCGTGGGCGCAAACATCAACGACACGTGCCACTTTCTTGTCCGGGAAAGTGCCGTTTTTCAGCTCTGAATTCCAGACGGATGAAGACTCCTCACAGGGAAGAGGCTCCCAGGACAGAAAGTGATTGTTCCATTTCTAGGGTTAATCGGGCCCCATCACTGGCACCTGAGAGCCCAAGGTTGCCTCCTATACCCTGGGCGCAAAGCTCGACCATGCGTGCTACGTGAGGGTCCGGGAAATTGCCATTTCTCATTCCAGAATTCCAGACCGATGAAGATTCCTCCCTGGGAAAAGGTGTCAGGACAGAAAGCGATTGTTCCTTTTCTAGGGTTAATGGGGCTCCATCATTGACACCTGAGAGCCGAAGGCTGCAACCTTTTCCCTGAGCGCAAAGCTCAACGGTGCGTGCCACTTGCGGGTCCCGGAATGTGCAGTTTCTCATCCCAGAATTCGAGGCCCATGAAGATTTCTCCCAGGGAAGATGTGCCAGGGCAGAAAGCAATTGTGCCTTTTCTAGGGTTAATGGGGCCCCACAATTGACACCTGAGAGCCAAAGGCTGCCACCTTTTCCCTGGGCGCAAAGCTCGACGGAGCGTTCCACGTGCGGGTCTGGGAAAGTGCCATTTTTCAGCCCACAATTCCAGACCTATGAAGATTCCTCAGAGGGAAAAGGTACCAGGAGACAAAGCCATTGTGTATTTTGTAATGCTAATTGGGCCCCATCATTGGCACCTGAGAGCCCAAGGCTGCCACCTTTTCCCTGGGTGCAAAGCTCGATGGTGCGTTCCACTTGCGGGTCCAGGAAAGTGCCGATTCTCAGACCAGAATTCCAAACCGCTGAAGATTCCTCCCTGGGAAAAGGTGTCCGGACAGAAAGCCATTGTGCCTTTTGTAGGGGTAATGGGGCACCATCATTGGCAGCTGAGAGCCCAAGGCTGCCCCCTTTTCCCTGGGCGCAAAGCTCGACGGTGTGTACCTTGTGCGGGTTTGGGGCAGTGCCAATTTTGAACCCAGATTTCCAGACGGATGAAGATTCCTCCCTGGGAAAAGGTGCCAGGACAGAAAGCAACTGTTATTTATCTAGCGTTAACGGGGACCCATCTTTGGCACCTGAGAGCCCAAAGCTGCCACCTTTTGCCTGGGCGCAAAGCTCAACAGTGCGTTCCACTTGCGGGTCCAGGAAAGTGCCGATTCTCAGACCAGAATTCCAAACCGATGAAAATCCCTCCCTGGGAAAAGGTGCCAGGACAGAAAGCCATTGTTCTATTTCTAGGGGTAATGGGGCCCCATCATTGGCACCTGAGAGCCCAAGGCTGCCACCTTTTGCCTGGGCACAAAGCTCGACGGTGCGTTCCACTTGCAGGTCCGGGGAAGTGCCGTTTTTCAGCCCTCAATTCCAGACGGATGAAGACTCCTCACAGCGAAGAGGCTCCCAGGACAGAAAGCGATTGTTCCATTTCTAGGGTTAATCGGGCCCCATCATTGGCACCTGAGAGGCCAAGGTTGCCTCCTATACCCTGGGCGCAAAGCTCGATGGTGCGTTCCACTTGTGGGTCCAGGAAAGTGCCAATTCTCAGACCAGAATTCCAAACCGATGAAGATCCCTCCCTGGGAAAAGGTGCCAGGACAGAAAGCCATTGTTCTTTTTCTAGGGGTAATGGGGCCCCATCATTGGCACCTGAGAGCCCAAGGCTGCCACCTTTCGCCTGGGCACAAAGCTCGACGGTGCGTTCTACTTGCAGGTCCGGGGAAGTGCCGTTTTTCAGCCCAGAATTCCCGACGGACGAAAATTCCTCCCAGGGAAAAGGTGCCAGGTCAGAAATCGAATCGTCCTTTCCTAGGGTCAATGGTGCCCCATCATTGGCACCTCAGAGTTCAAGGCTGCCACCTTTTCCGTGGGCGTAAACATCAACGGCACGTGCCACTTTCTTGTCCGGGAAAGTGCCGTTTTTCAGCTCTGAATTCCAGACGGATGAAGACTCCTCACAGGGAAGAGTCTCCCAGGACAGAAAGCGATTGTTCCATTTCTAGAGTTAATCGGGCCCCATCATTGGCACCTGAGAGCCCAAGGTTGCCTCCTATACCCTGGGCGCAAAGCTCGACCATGCGTGCTACGTGAGGGTCCGGGAAATTGCCGTTTCTCATTCCAGAATTCCAGACCGATGAAGATTCCTCCCTGGGAAAAGGTGTCAGGACAGAAAGGGATTGTTCTTTTTCTAGGGTTAGTGGGGCTCCATCATTGACACCTGAGAGCCCAAGGCTGCAACCTTTTCCCTGAGCGCAAAGCTCGACGGTGCGTGCCACTTGCGAGTCCAGGAATGTGCTGTTTCTCATCCCAGAATTCCAGGCCAACGAAGATTTCTCCCAGGGAAAAGGTGCCAGGGCAGAAAGCAATTGTGCCTTTTCTAGGGTTAATGGGACCCCAAAATTGACACCTGAGAGCCCAAGGCTGCCACCTTTTCCCTGGGTGCAAAGCTCGACGGAGCGTTCCACGTGCGGGTCCGGGAAAGTGCCATTTTTCAGCCCAGAATTCCAGACCTATGAAGATTCCTCAGAGGGAAAAGGTACCAGGAGACAAAGCCATTGTGTATTTTGTAATGCTAATTGGGCCACATCATTGGCACCTGAGAGCCCAAGGCTGCCACCTTTTCCCTGGGTGCAAAGCTCGACGGTGCATACCCTGTGCGGGTCCGGGAAAGGGCCGTTTTTCAACGCAGATTTCCAGACGGAAGTCGATTCCTCTCTGGGAAAAGGTGTCAGGACAGAAAGCCATTGTGCCTTTTCTAGGGGTAATGGGGCCCCATCTCTGGCACCTGAGAGCGCAAGGCTGCCACCTTTTCCCTGGGCGCAAATGTCGACGGCGCGTGCCACTTGCAAGTCCGGGAATGTGCCGTTTCTCATCCCAGAATTCCAGGCCAACGAAGATTTCTCCCTGGGAAAAGGTGCCAGGCCAGAAAGCGATTGTGCCTTTTCTAGGGTTAATGGGGCCCCAAAATTGGCAGCTGAGAGCCCAGGGCTGCCACCTTTTCCCTGGGCGCAACGCTCGACGGTGCGTGCCACATGCGGGTAAGGGAAAGAGCCGTTTTCAGCCCAGAATTCCAGACCACTGAAGATTCCTCCCAGGGAAAAGGTGCCAGGACAGAAAGCAATTGTTCTTTTCTAGGGGTCATGGGGCCCCATCATTGGCACCTGAGAGCCCAAGGCTGCCACCTTTTGCCTGGGCACAAAGCTCGATGGTGCGTTCCACTTGCAGGTCCGGGGAAGTGCTGTTTTTCAGACCAGAATTCCAGACGGACGAAAATTCCTCCCAGGGAAAAGGTGCCAGGACAGAATGCGACTGTTATTTATCTAGTGTTAACGGGGACCCATCGTTGGCACCTGAGAGCCCAAGGCTGCCACCTTTTCCCTGGGCGCAAAGCTAGATGGTGCCTGCCACGTGCAGGTCAGAGAAAGTGCTTTGTTCAGCCCAGGATGCCAGACGGATGACGACTCCTCCCAGGGAAAGGGCTCCAAGGACAGAAAGCGATTGTTCCATTTCTAGCGTTAATGGGGGCCCGTCATTGGCATCTGAGAGCCAGAGGTTGCCTCCTTTTCCCTGGGTGCAAAGCACAACAGTGCGTGCCACGTGCTGGTCCCAGAAAGTGCCATTTTACACCCCAGAATTCCAGACCAATGAAGACTCCTCCCAGGGAAAAGGTGCCAGGTCAGAAATCGAATCGTCCTTTCCTAGAGTCAATGGTGCCCCATCATTGGCACCTCAGAGTTCAAGGCTGCCACCTTTTCCGTGGGCGCAAACATCAACGACACGTGCCACTTTCTTGTCCGGGAAAGTGCCGTTTTTCAGCTCTGAATTCCAGACGGATGAAGACTCCTCACAGGGAAGAGGCTCCCAGGACAGAAAGTGATTGTTCCATTTCTAGGGTTAATCGGGCCCCATCATTGGCACCTGAGAGCCCAAGGTTGCCTCCTATACCCTGGGCGCAAAGCTCGACCATGCGTGCTACGTGAGGGTCCGGGAAATTGCCATTTCTCATTCCAGAATTCCAGACCGATGAAGATTCCTCCCTGGGAAAAGGTGTCAGGACAGAAAGCGATTGTTCCTTTTCTAGGGTTAATGGGGCTCCATCATTGACACCTGAGAGCCGAAGGCTGCAACCTTTTCCCTGAGCGCAAAGCTCAATGGTGCGTGCCACTTGCGGGTCCCGGAATGTGCAGTTTCTCATCCCAGAATTCGAGGCCCATGAAGATTTCTCCCAGGGAAAAGGTGCCTGGATAGAAAGCAATTGTGCCTTTTCTAGGGTTAATGGGGCCCCACAATTGACACCTGAGAGCCAAAGGCTGCCACCTTTTCCCTGGGCGCAAAGCTCGACGGAGCGTTCCACGTGCGGGTCTGGGAAAGGGCCATTTTTCAGCCCACAATTCCAGACCTATGAAGATTCCTCAGAGGGAAAAGGTACCAGGAGACAAAGCCATTGTGCTTTTTGTAATGCTAATTGGGCCCCATCATTGGCACCTGAGAGCCCAAGACTGCCACCTTTTCCCTGGACGCAAAGCTCGATGGTGCGTTCCACTTGCGGGTCCAGGAAAGTGCCGATTCTCAGAGCAGAATTCCAAACCGATGAAGATTCCTCCCTGGGAAAAGGTGCCAGGACAGAAAGCCATTGTGCCTTTTGTAGGGGTAATGGGGCACCATCATTGGCACCTGAGAGCCCAAGACTGCCCCCTTTTCCCTGGGCGCAAATGTCGACGGTGCGTGCCACTTGCAAGTCCGGGAATGTGCCGTTTCTCATCCCAGAATTCCAGGCCAGCGAAGATTTCTCCCTGGGAAAAGGTGCCAGGACAGAAAGCGATTGTGCCTTTTCTAGGGTTAATGGGGCCCCAAAATTGGCAGCTGAGAGCCCAGGGCTGCCACCTTTTCCCTAGGCGCAAAGCTCGACGGTGCGTGCCACATGCGGGTAAGGGAAAGAGCCGTTTTCAGCCCAGAATTCCAGACCACTGAAGATTCCTCCCAGGGAAAAGGTGCCAGGACAGAAAGCGATTGTTCTTTTTCTAGGGGTAATGGTGCCCCATCATTGGCACCTGAGAGCCCAAGGCTGCCACCATTTGCCTGGGCACAAAGCTCGACGGTGCGTTCCACTTGCAGGTCCGGGGAAGTGCCGTTTTTCAGACCAGAATTCCAGACGGACGAAAATTCCTCCCTGGGAAAAGGTGCCAGGACAGAAAGCCATTGTGCCTTTTGTAGGGGGAATGGGGCACCATCATTGGCACCTGAGAGCCCAAAGCTGCCCCCTTTTCCCTGGACGCAAAGCTTTATGGTGCGTTCCACTTGCGGGTCCAGGAAAGTGCCGATTCTCAGAGCAGAATTCCAAACCGATGAAGATTCCTCCCTGGGAAAAGGTGCCAGGACAGAAAGCCATTGTGCCTTTTGTAGGGGTAATGGGGCACCATCATTGGCACCTGAGAGCCCAAGACTGCCCCCTTTTCCCTGGGCGCAAATGTCGACGGTGCGTGCCACTTGCAAGTCCGGGAATGTGCCGTTTCTCATCCCAGAATTCCAGGCCAGCGAAGATTTCTCCCTGGGAAAAGGTGCCAGGACAGAAAGCGATTGTGCCTTTTCTAGGGTTAATGGGGCCCCAAAATTGGCAGCTGAGAGCCCAGGGCTGCCACCTTTTCCCTAGGCGCAAAGCTCGACGGTGCGTGCCACATGCGGGTAAGGGAAAGAGCCGTTTTCAGCCCAGAATTCCAGACCACTGAAGATTCCTCCCAGGGAAAAGGTGCCAGGACAGAAAGCGATTGTTCTTTTTCTAGGGGTAATGGTGCCCCATCATTGGCACCTGAGAGCCCAAGGCTGCCACCATTTGCCTGGGCACAAAGCTCGACGGTGCGTTCCACTTGCAGGTCCGGGGAAGTGCCGTTTTTCAGACCAGAATTCCAGACGGACGAAAATTCCTCCCTGGGAAAAGGTGCCAGGACAGAAAGCCATTGTGCCTTTTGTAGGGGGAATGGGGCACCATCATTGGCACCTGAGAGCCCAAAGCTGCCCCCTTTTCCCTGGGCGCAAAGCTCGACGGTGTGTACCTTGTGCGGGTTTGGGCAGTGGCATTTTTGAACCCAGATTTCCAGACGGACGAAGATTCCTCCCTGGGAAAAGGTGCCAGGACAGAAAGCGACTGTTATTTATCTAGTGTTAACGGGGACCCATCGTTGGCACCTGAAAGCCCAAGGCTGCCACCTTTTCCCTGGGCGCAAAGCTAGATGGTGCCTGCCACGTGCAGGTCAGAGGAAGTGCTTTGTTCAGCCCAGGATGCCAGACGGATGACGACTCCTCCCAGGGAAAGGGCTCCCAGGACAGAAAGCGATTTCTCCATTTCTAGCGTTAATGGGGGCCCGTCATTGGCATCTGAGAGCCAGAGGTTGCCTCCTTTTCCCTGGGTGCAAAGCACAACAGTGCGTGCCACGTGCTGGTCCCAGAAAGTGCCATTTTACAGCCCAGAATTCCAGACCAATGAAGACTCCTCCCAGGGAAAAGGTGCCAGGACAGAAAGCCATTGTGCTTTTTGTAAAGGTAATGGGGCCCCATCATTGGCACCTGAGAGCCCAAGACTGCCACCTTTTCCCTGGACGCAAAGCTCGATGGTGCGTTCCACTTGCGGGTCCAGGAAAGTGCCGATTCTCAGACCAGAATTCCAAACCGATGAAGATTCCTCCCTGGGAAAAGGTGCCAGGACAGAAAGCCATTGTGCCTTTTGTAGGGGTAATGGGGCACCATCATTGGCACCTGAGAGCCCAAGACTGCCCCCTTTTCCCTGGGCGCAAATGTCGACGGTGCGTGCCACTTGCAAGTCCGGGAATGTGCCGTTTCTCATCCCAGAATTCCAGGCCAGCGAAGATTTCTCCCTGGGAAAAGGTGCCAGGCCAGAAAGCGATTGTGCCTTTTCTAGGGTTAATGGGGCCCCAAAATTGGCAGCTGAGAGCCCAGGGCTGCCACCTTTTCCCTAGGCGCAAAGCTCGACGGTGCGTGCCACATGCGGGTAAGGGAAAGAGCCGTTTTCAGCCCAGAATTCCAGACCACTGAAGATTCCTCCCAGGGAAAAGGTGCCAGGACAGAAAGCGATTGTTCTTTTTCTAGGGGTAATGGTGCCCCATCATTGGCACCTGAGAGCCCAAGGCTGCCACCATTTGCCTGGGCACAAAGCTCGACGGTGCGTTCCACTTGCAGGTCTGGGGAAGTGCCGTTTTTCAGACCAGAATTCCAGACGGACGAAAATTCCTCCCTGGGAAAAGGTGCCAGGACAGAAAGCCATTGTGCCTTTTGTAGGGGGAATGGGGCACCATCATTGGCACCTGAGAGCCCAAGGCTGCCCCCTTTTCCCTGGGCGCAAAGCTCGACGGTGTGTACCTTGTGCGGGTTTGGGCAGTGCCATTTTTGAACCCAGATTTCCAGACGGACGAAGATTCCTCCCTGGGAAAAGGTGCCAGGACAGAAAGTGACTGTTATTTATCTAGTGTTAACGGGGACCCATCGTTGGCACCTGAGAGCCCAAGGCTGCCACCTTTTCCTGGACGCAAAGCTAGATGGTGCCTGCCACGTGCAGGTCAGAGAAAGTGCTTTGTTCAGCCCAGGATTCCAGACGGATGACGACTCCTCCCAGGGAAAGGACTCCCAGGACAGAAAGCGATTGTTCCATTTCTAGTGTTAAAGGGAGCCCGTCATTGGCATCTGAGAGCCAGAGGTTGCCTCCTTTTCCCTGGGCGCAAAGCACGACAGTGCGTGCCACGTGCTGGTCCCAGAAAGTGCCATTTTACAGCCCAGAATTCCAGACCAATGAAGACTCCTCCCAGGGAAAAGGTGCCAGGACAGAAAGCCATTGTGCTTTTTGTAAAGGTAATGGGGCCCCATCATTGGCACCTGAGAGCCCAAGACTGCCACCTTTTCCCTGGACGCAAAGCTCGATGGTGTGTTCCACTTGCGAGTCCAGAAAAGTGCCGATTCTCAGACCAGAATTCCAAACCGATGAAGATTCCTCCCTGGGAAAAGGTGCCAGGACAGAAAGCCATTGTGCCTTTTATAGGGGGAATGGGGCACCATCATTGGCACCTGAGAGCCCAAGGCTGCCACCATTTCCCTGGGCGCAAAGCTCGATGGTGTATACCTTGTGCGGGTTTGGGCAGTGCCATTTTTGAAGCCAGATTTCCAGACGGACGAAGATTCCTCCCTGGGAAAGGTGCCAGGACAGAAAGCAAGTGTTAACGGGGCCCAATCATTGGCACCTGAGAGCCCAAGGCTGCCACCTTTTGCCTGGGCGCAAATGGCGACGGCGCGTGCCACTTGCGGGTCCGGGGAAGTGCCATTTTTCAGCCCAGAATTCCCGACGGATGAAGACTCCTCACAGGGAAAAGGTGCCAGGTCACAAATCGAATTGTCCTTTTCTAGGGTCAATGGTGCCCCATCATTGGCACCTCAGATTTCAAGGCTGCCAGCTTTTCCGTGGGCGCAAACATCAACGGCGCGTACCACTTTCTTGTCCGGGAAAGTGCCGTTTTTCAGCCCTCAATTCCAGACGGATGAAGACTCCTCACAGGGAAGAGACTCCCAGGACAGAAAGCGATTGTTCCATTTTTAGGGTTAATCGGGCTCCATCATTGGCACCTGAGAGCCCAAGGTTGCCTCCTATACCCTGGGCACAAAGCTCGACCATGCATGCTACGTGAGGGTCCGGGAAATTGCCGTTTCTCATTCCAGAATTTCAGACCGATGAAGATTCCTCCCTGGGAAAAGGTGCCAGGAAAGAAAGCGATTGTTCTTTTCTAGGGGTAATGGGGCCCCATCATTGGCACCTGAGAGCCCAAGGCTGCCACCTTTTGCCTGGGCACAAAGCTCGACGGTGCGTTCCACTTGCAGGTCCTGGGAAGTGCCGTTTTTCAGCCCAGAATTCCAGACGGACGAAAATTCCTCCCAGGGAAAAGGTGCCAGGAGAGAAAGCGACTGTTATTTATCTAGTGTTAACGGGGACCCATCGTTGGCACCTGAGAGCCCAAGGCTGCCCCCTTTTCCCTGGGCGCAAAGCTCGACGGTGTGTACCTTGTGCGGGTTTGGGGCAGTGCCAATTTTGAACCCAGATTTCCAGACGGATGAAGATTCCTCCCTGGGAAAAAGTGCCAGGACAGAAAGCGACTGTTATTTTTCTAGTGTTAACGGGGCCCCATCATTGGCACCTGAGAGCCCAAGGCTGCCACCTTTTCCCTGGGCACAAAGCTGGATGGTGCCTGCCACGTGCAGGTCAGAGAAAGTGCTTTGTTCAGCCCAGGATTCCAGACGGATGACGACTCCTCCCAGGGAAAGGGCTCCCAGGACAGAAAGCGATTGTTCCATTTCTAGTGTTAATGGGGGCCCGTCATTGGCATCTGAGAGCCAGAGGTTGCCTCCTTTTCCCTGGGCGCAAAGCACGACAGTGCGTGCCACGTGCTGGTCCTAGAAAGTGCCATTTTAACAGCCCAGAACTCCAGACCAATGAAGATTCCTCCCAGGGAAAAGGTGCCAGGACAGAAAGCCATTGTGCTTTTTGTAAAGGTAATGGGGCCCCATCATTGGCACCTGAGAGCCCAAGACTGCCACCTTTTCCCTGGACGCAAAGCTCGATGGTGCGTTCCACTTGCGGGTCCAGGAAAGTGCCGATTCTCAGACCAGAATTCCAAACCGATGAGGATTCCTCCCTGGGAAAAGGTGCCAGGACAGAAAGCCATTGTGCCTTTTGTAGGGGTAATGGGGCACCATCATTGGCACCTGAGAGCCCAAGACTGCCCCCTTTTCCCTGGGCGCAAATGTCGACGGTGCGTGCCACTTGCAAGTCCGGGAATGTGCCGTTTCTCATCCCAGAATTCCAGGCCAGCGAAGATTTCTCCCTGGGAAAAGGTGCCAGGACAGAAAGCGACTGTTATTTATCTAGTGTTAACGGGGACCCATCGTTGGCACCTGAGAGCCCAAGGCTGCCACCTTTTCCTGGACGCAAAGCTAGATGGTGCCTGCCACGTGCAGGTCAGAGAAAGTGCTTTGTTCAGCCCAGGATTCCAGACGGATGACGACTCCTCCCAGGGAAAGGGCTCCCAGGACAGAAAGCGATTGTTCCATTTCTAGTGTTAATGGGAGCCCGTCATTGGCATCTGAGAGCCAAAGGTTGCCTCCTTTTCCCTGGGCGCAAAGCACGACAGTGCGTGCCACATGCGGGTAAGGGAAAGAGCCGTTTTCAGCCCAGAATTCCAGACCAATGAAGATTCCTCCAAGGGAAAAGGTGCCAGGACAGAAAGCGATTGTTCTTTTTCTAGGGGTAATGGGGCCCCATCATTGGCACCTGAGAGCCCAAGGCTGCCACCATTTGCCTGGGCACAAAGCTCAACGGTGCGTTCCACTTGCAGGTCCAGGAAAGTGCCGTTTTTCAGACCAGAATTCCAGACGGACGAAAATTTCTCCCTGGGAAAAGGTGCCAGGACAGAAAGCCATTGTGCTTTTTGTAAAGGTAATGGGGCCCCATCATTGGCACCTGAGAGCCCAAGGCTGCCACCTTTTCCCTGGACGCAAAGCTTTATGGTGCGTTCCACTTGCGGGTCCAGGAAAGTGCCGATTCTCAGACCAGAATTCCAAACCGATGAAGATTCCTCCCTGGGAAAAGGTGCCAGGACAGAAAGCCATTGTGCCTTTTGTAGGGGTAATGGGGCACCATCATTGGCACCTGAGAGCCCAAGACTGCCCCCTTTTCCCTGGGCGCAAATGTCGACGGTACGTGCCACTTGCAAGTCCGGGAATGTGCCGTTTCTCATCCCAGAATTCCAGGCCAGCGAAGATTTCTCCCTGGGAAAAGGTGCCAGGACAGAAAGCGATTGTTCTTTTTCTAGGGGTAATGGGGCCCCATCATTGGCACCTGAGAGCCCAAGGCTGACCCCATTTTCCCTGGGCGCAAAGCTCGACGGTGTGTACCTTGTGCGGGTTTGGGCAGTGCCATTTTTGAACCCAGATTTCCAGACGGACGAAGATTCCTCCCTGGGAAAAGGTGCCAGGACAGAAAGCGACTGTTATTTATCTAGTGTTAACGGGGACCCATCGTTGGCACCTGAGAGCCCAAGGCTGCCACCTTTTCCTGGACGCAAAGCTAGATGGTGCCTGCCACGTGCAGGTCAGAGAAAGTGCTTTGTTCAGCCCAGGATTCCAGACGGATGACGACTCCTCCCAGGGAAAGGGCTCCCAGGACAGAAAGCGATTGTTCCATTTCTAGTGTTAATGGGAGCCCGTCATTGGCATCTGAGAGCCAGAGGTTGCCTCCTTTTCCCTGGGCGCAAAGCACGACAGTGCGTGCCACGTGCTGGTCCCAGAAAGTGCCATTTTACAGCCCAGAATTCCAGACCAATGAAGACTCCTCCCAGGGAAAAGGTGCCAGGACAGAAAGCCATTGTGCTTTTTGTAAAGGTAATGGGGCCCCATCATTGGCACCTGAGAGCCCAAGACTGCCACCTTTTCCCTGGACGCAAAGCTCGATGGTGCGTTCCACTTGCGGGTCCAGGAAAGTGCCGATTCTCAGACCAGAATTCCAAATCGATGAAGATTCCTCCCTGGGAAAAGGTGCCAGGACAGAAAGCCATTGTGCCTTTTGTAGGGGTAATGGGGCACCATCACTGGCACCTGAGAGCTCAAGGCTGCCCCCTTTACCCTAGGCGCAAAGCTCGTCGGTGTGTACCTTGTGCGGGTTTGGGCAGTGCCATTTTTGAACCCAGATTTCCAGACGGATGAAGATTCCTCCCTGGGAAAAGGTGCCAGGACAGAAAGCGACTGTTATTTATCTAGTGTTAATGGGGACCCATCATTGGCAGCTGAGAGCCCAAGGCTGCCACCTTTTCCCTGGGCACAAAGCTTGATGGTGCCTGCCACGTGCAGGTCAGAGAAAGTGCTTTGTTCAGCCCAGGATTCCAGACGGATGACGACTCCTCCCAGGGAAAGGACTCCCAGGACAGAAAGCGATTGTTCCATTTCTAGTGTTAATGGGGGCCCGTCGTTGGCATCTGAGAGCCAGAGGTTCCCTCCTTTTCCCTGGGCGCAAAGCACGACGGTGCGTGCCACGTGCTGCTCCCAGAAAGTGCCATTTTACGGCCCAGAATTCCAGACCGATGAAGACTCCTCCCAGGGAAAAGGTGCCAGGTCAGAAATCGAATTGTCCTTTTCTAGGGTCAATGGTGCCCCATCATTGGCACCTCAGAGTTCAAGGCTGCCACCTTTTCCGTGGGCGCAAACATCAACGGCATGTACCACTTTCTTGTCCGGGAAAGTGCGGTTTTTCAGCTCTCAATTCCAGACGGATGAAGACTCCTCACAGGGAAGAGGCTCCCAGGACAGAAAGCGATTGTTCCATTTCTAGGTTTAATTGGGCCCCACCATTGGCACCTGAGAGCCGAAGGCTGCAACCTTTTCCCTGAGCGCAAAGCTCAACGGTGCGTGCCACTTGCGGGTCCAGGAATGTGCTGTTTCTCATCCCAGAATTCGAGACCGATAAAGATTTCTCCCAGGGAAAAGGTGCCAGGGCAGAAAGCAATTGTGCCTTTTCTAGGGTTAATGGGGCCCCAAAATTGACACCTGAGAGCCCAAGGCTGCCACCTTTTCCCTGGGCGCAAAGCTCGACGGAGCGTTCCACTTGCGGGTCCGGGAAAGTGCCATTTTTCAGCCCAGAATTCCAGACCTATGAAGATTCCTCAGAGGGAAAAGGTACCAGGAGACAAAGCCATTGTGTATTTTGTAATGCTAATTGGGCCCCATCATTGGCACCTGAGACCCCAAGGCTGCCACCTTTTCCCTGGGTGCAAAGCTCGACGGTGCATACCCTCTGCGGGTCCGGAAAGGGCCGTTTTTCAGCCCAGAATTCCAGACGGAATTCAATTCCTCTCTGGGAAAAGGTGTCAGGACAGAAAGCCATTGTGCCTTTTCTAGGGGTAATGGGACCTCGTCTTTGGCACCTGAGAGCCCAAGGCTGCCACCTTTTCCCTGGGCGCAAATGTCGACGGCGCGTGCCACTTGCAAGTCCGGGAATGTGCCGTTTCTCATCCCAGAATTCCAGGCCAGCGAAGATTTCTCCCTGAGAAAAGGTGCCAGGACAGAAAGCGATTGTGCCTTTTCTAGGGTTAATGGGGCCCCAAAATTGGCAGCTGAGAGCCCAGGGCTGCCACCTTTTCCCTGGGCGCAATGCTCGACGGTGCGTGCCACATGCGGGTAAGGGAAAGAACCGTTTTCAGCCCAGAATTCCAGACCAATGAAGATTCCTCCCTGGGAAAAGGTGCCAGGACAGAAAGCCATTGTTCTTTTTCTAGGGGTAATGGGGCCCCATCATTGGCACATGAAAGCCCAAGGCTGCCACCTTTTGCCTGGGCACAAAGCTCGACGGTGCGTTCCACTTGCAGGTCGGGGGAAGTGCCGTTTTTCAGCCCAGAATTCCAGACGGACGAAAATTCCTCCCAGGGAAAAGGTGCCAGGACAGAAAGCCATTGTGCTTTTTGGAAAGGTAATGGGGCCCCATCATTGGCACCTGAGAGCCCAAGACAGCCACCTTTTCCCTGGACGCAAAGCTCGATGGTGCGTTCCACTTGCGGGTCCAGGAAAGTGCCAATTCTCAGACCAGAATTCCAAACCGATGCAGATTCCTCCCTGGGAAAAGGTGCCAGGACAGAAAGCCATTGTGCCTTTTGTAGGGGTAATGGGGCACCATCATTGGCAGCTGAGAGCCCAAGGCTGCCCCCTTTTCCCTGGGCGCAAAGCTCGACGGTGTGTACCTTGTGCGGGTTTGGGGCAGTGCCATTTTTGAACCCAGATTTCCAGACGGACGAAGATTCCTCCCTGGGAAAAAGGTGCCAGGACAGAAAGCAAGTGTTATTTTTCTAGTGTTAACGGGGCCCCATCATTGGCACCTGAGAGCCCAAGGCTGCCACCTTTTCCCTGGGCGCAAATGTCGACGGCGCGTGCCACTTGCGGGTCCGGGGAAGTGCCATTTTTCAGCCCAGAATTCCAGACGGACGAAGACACCTCCCAGGGAAAAGGTGCCAGGTCAGAAATCGAATTGTCCTTTTCTAGGGTCAGTGGTGCCCCATCATTGGCACCTCAGAGTTCAAGGCTGCCACCTTTTCCGTGGGCGCAAACATCAACGGCACGTACCACTTTCTTGTCCGGGAAAGTGCCGTTTTTCAGCCCAGGATTCCAGACGGATGAAGACTCCTCACAGGGAAGAGACTCCCAGGAAAGAAAGCGATTGTTCCATTTCTAGGGTTAATCGGGCTCCATCATTGGCACCTGAGAGCCCAAGGCTGTCACCTCTTCCCTGGGCGCAAGGCTAGATGGTGCCTGCCACGTGCAGGTCAGAGAAAGTGCTTTGTTCAGCCCAGGATTCCAGACGGATGACGACTCCTCCCAGGGAAAAGGCTCCCAGGACAGAAAGCGATTGTTCCATTTCTAGGGTTAATCGGGCTCCATCATTGGCACCTGAGAGCCCAAGGTTGCCTCCTATACCCTGGGCGCAAAGCTCGACCATGCGTGCTACGTGAGGGTCCGGGAAATTGCCGTTTCTCATTCCAGAATTCCAGACCGATGAAGATTCCTCCCTGGAAAAAGGTGTCAGGACAGAAAGCGATTGTTCCTTTTCTAGGGTTAGTGGGGCACCATCATTGACACTTGAGGGCCGAAGGCTGCAACATTTTCCCTGAGCGCAAAGCTCGACGGTGCGTGCCACTTGCGGGTCCAGGAATGTGCCGTTTCTCATCCCAGAATTCCAGGTCGATGAAGATTTCTCCCAGGGAAAATGTGCCAGGGCAGAAAGCAATTGTGCCTTTTCTAGGGTTAATGGGGCCCCAAAATTGACACCTGAGAGCCCAAGGCTTCCACCTTTTCCCTGGGCGCAGAGCTCGACGGAGCGTTCCACCTGCGGGTTTGGGAAAGTGCCATTTTTCAGCCCAGAATTCCAGACCTATGAAGATTCCTCCCAGGAAAAAGGTGCCAGGACAGAAAGCAAGTGTTATTTTTCTAGTGTTAACGGGGCCCCATCATTGGCACCTGAGAGCCCAAGGCTGCCACCTTTTGCCTGGGCGCAAATGTCGACGGCGCGTGCCACTTGCCGGTTTGGGGAAGTGCCATTTTTCAGCCCAGAATTCCAGACGGACGAAGACACCCCCCAGGGAAAAGGTGCCAGGTCAGAAATTGAATTGTCCTTTTCTAGGGTCAATGGTGTCCCATCATTGGCACCTCAGAGTTCAAGGCTGCCACCTTTTCTGTGGGCGCAAACATCAACGGCGCGTACCACTTTCTTGTCTGGGAAAGTGCCGTTTTTCAGCCCTCAATTCCAGACGGATGAAGACTCCTCACAGGGAAGAGGGTCCCAGGACAGAAAGCGATTGTTCCATTTCTAGGGTTAATCGGGTTCCATCATTGGCACCTGAGAGCCCAAGGTTGCCTCCTATACCCTGGGCGCAAAGCTCGACCATGCGTGCTACGTGAGAGTCCGGGAAATTGCCGTTTCTCATTCCAGAATTCCAGACCGATGAAGATTCCTCACAGGGAAAAGGTGTCAGGACGGAAAGCGATTTCTCCTTTTCTAGGGTTAATGGGGCTCCATCATTGGCACCTGAGAGCCGAAGGCTGCAACCTTTTCCCTGAGCGCAAAGCTCAACGGTGCGTGCCACTTGCGGGTCCAGGAATGTGCCGTTTCTCATCCCAGAATTCGAGGCCGATGAAGATTTCTCCCAGGGAAAAGGTGCCAGGGCAGAAAGCAATTGTGCCTTTTCTAGGGTTAATGGAGCCCCAAAATTGACACCTGAGAGCCCAAGGCTGCCACCTTTTCCCTGGGCGCAAAGCTCGACGGAGCGTTCCACGTGCGCGTCTGGGAAAGTGCCATTTTTCAGCCCACAATTCCAGACCTATGAAGATTTCTCAGAGGGAAAAGGTACCAGGAGACAAAGCCATTGTGTATTTTGTAATGCTAATTGGGTCCCATCATTGGCACCTGTGAGCCCAAGGCTGCCACCTTTTCCCTGGGTGCAAAGCTCGACGGTGCATACCCTCTGCGGGTCCGGGAATGTGCCGTTTCTCATCCCAGAATTCCAGGCCAGCGAGGATTTCTCCCTGGGAAAAGGTGCTCTCAGCTGCCAATGATGGGGCCCCATTAGCCCAAGATATGGAATAATCCCTTTCTGTCCTAGCAGATTTTCTTAGGGAGGAATCATCGTCCGTCTGGAATTCTGGGTTTAAAAACAGCATGTGGCTTGCACCGTCATGCTTTGCACCCATGGGAAAAGATGGCAGCCTTGGACTCTAAGGTGTCAATGATGGGGCCCCATTAACTCAAGAAATGTAAAAATCGCTTTCTGTCCTTGCACCTTTTCCCAGGGAGGAATCTTCGTCTGTCTGGAAATCTGGGCTGAAAAACCGCAATTTCCCTGACTCGCACTTGCCACGCTCCATTGAGGTTTGAGCCCAGGGAAAAGGTGCAGCCTTGGGCTCTCAGATCCCAAAGATGGGGCCGCATTAACCCTAGAAAAGGAGCAATCCTTTTCTGTCCTGGCACCTTTTCCCTGGGAGGAATCATCGTCCGTCTGGAAGTCTGGGCTGAAAAAACTGCATGTGGCACGCACCGTTGGGCTTTGAGCCCAGGGAAAAGGTGACAGCCTTGGGCTGTGACGTGCCAATGAGGGGGCCGCATTTACCCTAGAACTGGAACAATCGCTTTCTATACTGGCACATTTTCCCTGGGAGGAATCTTCGTCATTCTGGAAATCTGGACTGAAAAAAGGCAGGTACCCTGACCAGCACCTGGCACACTCTGTCGAGCTTTGAGCCCAGGAAAAAGGTGTCACCCTTGGGCTCTCAGCTGCCAATGATGGGGCCCCATTACCCCTAAGAAAGGCACAATAGCTTTCTGTCCTGGCACCTTTTCCCTGGGAGGAATCATGGTCTGCCTGGAATTCCGGGCTCATAAACGGCACTTTCCCTCACCTGCACCTGGTACCCTCCGTCGTGCTTTGAGGCCAGGGAAAAGGTGGCATCCTTGGGCTCACAGGTGCCAATGATGGGACCCCATTACCCCAGGAAATGTTAAAATCCCTTTCTGTCTAAACACCTTTTCTCTGGGAGGAATCTTGGTCCATCTGGAATTCTGGGCTGAAAAAAGGCACTTTACCTGACCCGCAGGTGGCACGCACCGTCGATCTTTGAGGCCAGGGAAAAGGTGGCAGTCTTGGGCTCTCAGCTGCCAAAGATGGGGCCACATTAACCCTAGAAAAGGAACAATCGCTTTCTGTACTGGCACCTTTTCCCAGGGAGGAATCTTCGTCCATTTGGAATTCTGGGTTCAAAAATGGCACTTCCCGAGAGCCGCACAAGGTACACACCGTCGAGCTTTGCGCCCAGGCAAAAGGGGGCAGTCTTGGGCTCTCAGGTGCCAATGATGGGGCCCCATTAACCCTAGAAATAGGAGAAATCCATTCGTGTCCTGGCACCTTTTCCCAGGGAGGAATCCTCATCGGTCTGGAATTCTGGAATGAGAAACGGCAATTTCCCGGACCCTCACGTAGGACGCACCGTCAAGCTTTGAACCCAGGTTAAAGGAGGCAAACTTGGGCTCTCAGGTGCCAGTGATGGGGCCCCATTAACCCTAGAAATGGAACAATCGCTTTCTGTCCTGGCACCTTTTCCCTGGGAGGAATCTTCATCCGTCTAGAATTCTAGGCTAAAAAATGGCACATTCCCAGACAAGAAAGTGGCACGCACCCTTGACATTTGCACCCAGGCAAAACGTGGCAGCCTTGGGCTCTCATGTGCCAAGGATGGGGCCCCGTTAACACTAGAAAAATAACACTTGCTTTCTGTCCTGGCACCTTTTTCCTGGGAGGAATCTTCATAGGTCTGGAATTCTGGGTTCAAAGATGGCACTGCCCCAAACCCGCACAAGGTACACATCATCGAGCTTTGCTCCCAAGGACAAGATGGCAGCCTCGGGCGCTCAGGTGCCAATGATGGGGCACCATTACCTTTACTAAAAGCACAATGGCTTTCTGTCCTGGCACATTTTCCCTGGGAGGAGTTTTCATTGGTCTGGAATTCTGGGCTGAAAAATGGCACTATCTGGGACCAGCACGTGGCACGCACTGTCGAGCTTTGCGCCCAGGGAAAAGGAGGCAACCTCTGGCTCTCAGATGCCATTGACGGGCCCCCATTAACACTAGAAATGGAACAATCGCTTTCTGTCCTGGGAACCTTTTCCCCTGGGAGGAATCGTCATCTGCCTTGAATTCAGGACTGAACAAAGCACTTTCTCTGACCTGCACAGGGCAGGCACCATCTAGCTTTGCACCCAGGGAAAAGGTGGCAGCCTTGGGCTCTCAGGTGCCAATGATGGGTCCCCGTTAGCACTAGATAAATAACAATCGCTTTCTGTCCTGGCACCTTTTCCCTGGGAGGAATATTCGTCCGTCTGGAATTCTGGGCTGAAAAACGGCACTTCCCCGGACCTGCAAGTGGAACGCACCGTCGAGCTTTGTGCCCAGGCAAAAGGTGGCAGCCTTGGGCTCTCAGGTGCCAATGATGGGGCCCCATTACCCCTACAAAAGGCACAATCGCTTTCTGTCCTGACACCTTTTCCCAGGGAGGAATCTTCATCGGTCTGGAATTCTGGAATGAGAAACGGTAATTTCCCGGACCCTCACGTAGGACGCACCGTCGAGCTTTGAACCCAGGTTAAAGGAGGCAAACTTGGGCTCTCAGGTGCCAATGATGGGGCCCCATTAACCCTAGAAATGGAACAATCGCTTTCTGTCCTGGCACCTTTTCCCTGGGAGGAATCTTCATCCGTCTAGAATTCTAGGCTAAAAAATGGCACATTCCCAGACAAGAAAGTGGCATGCACCCTTGACATTTGCACCCAGGCAAAACGTGGCAGCCTTGGGCTCTCATGTGCCAAGGATGGGGCCCCGTTAACACTAGAAAAATAACACTTGCTTTCTGTCCTGGCACCTTTTCCCTGTGACGAATCTTCGTCCGTCTGGAATTCTGGGTTCAAAAATGGCACTGCCCCAAACCCGCACAAGGTACACACCGTCGAGCTTTGCTCCCAAGGACAAGATGGCAGCCTCGGGCGCTCAGGTGCCAATGATGGGGCACCATTGCCTTTACTAAAAGCACAATGGCTTTCTGTCCTGGCACCTTTTCCCTGGGAGGAGTCTTCATTGGTCTGGAATTCTGGGCTGAAAAATGGCACTATCTGGGACCAGCACATGGCACGCACTGTCGAGCTTTGCGCCCAGGGAAAAGGAGGCAACCTCTGGCTCTCAGATGCCATTGACGGGCCCCCATTAACACTAGAAATGGAACAATCGCTTTCTGTCCTGGGAGCCTTTTCCCCTGGGAGGAATCGTCATCTGCCTTGAATTCAGGACTGAACAAAGCACTTTCTCTGACCTGCACGTGGCAGGCACCATCTAGCTTTGCACCCAGGGAAAAGGTGGCAGCCTTGGGCTCTCAGGTGCCAATGATGGGTCCCCGTTAGCACTAGATAAATAACAATCGCTTTCTGTCCTGGCACCTTTTCCCTGGGAGGAATATTCGTCCGTCTGGAATTCTGGGCTGAAAAATGGCACTTCCCCGGACCTGCAAGTGGAACGCACCGTCGAGCTTTGTGCCCAGGCAAAAGGTGGCAGCCTTGGGCTCTCAGGTGCCAATGATGGGGCCCCATTACCCCTACAAAAGGCACAATCGCTTTCTGTCCTGACACCTTTTCCCAGGGAGGAATCTTCATCGGTCTGGAATTCTGGAATGAGAAACGGCAATTTCCCGGACCCTCACATAGCACGCATGGTCGAGCTTTGCACCCAGGGTGTAGGAGGCAACCTTGGGCTCTCAGGTGCCAATGATGGGGCCCGATTAACCCTAGAAATCGAACAATCGCTTTCTGTCCTGGCACCTTTTCCCTGTGAGGAGTCTTCATCCGTCTGGAATTCAGGGCTGAAAAATGGCACTTTCCCGTTCCCGCACAGGGTACGCACTGTCGAGCTTTGCACCCAGGGAAAAGGTGGCAGCCTTGAACTCTCAGGTGCCAATGATGCGGCGCCATTACCATTACAAAATACACCATGGCTTTGTCTCCTGGTACCTTTTCCCTCTGAGGAATCTTCATAGGTCTGGAATTCTGGGCTGAAAAATGGCACTTTCCCGGACCCACTCGTGGAACGCTCCCTCGAGCATTGTGCCCAGGGAAAAGGTGGCAGCCTTGGGCTCTCAGGTGTCAATTTTGGGGTTCCATTAACCCCAGAAAAGGCAAAATCGCTTTCTGTCCTGGCACCTTTTCCCTGGGAGAAATCTTCATCGGGCCCGAATTCTGGGATGAGAAACAGCACATTCCTGGACCCGCAAGTGGCACGCACCGTCGAGCTTTGCGCTCAGGGAAAAGGTTGCAGCCTTCGGCTCTCGGGTGCCAATGATGGGTCCCCATTACTCCTAGAAAAGGAGAAATCGATTCCTGTCCTGGCACCTTTTCCCAGGGAGGAATCTTCATCGGTCTGGAATTCTGGAATGAGAAAGGGCAATTTCCCGGACCCTCACGTAGCACGCATGGTTGAGCTTTGCGCCCAGGGTATAGGAGGCAACCTTGGGCTCTCAGGTGCCAATGATGGGGCCCGATTAACCCTAGAAATGGAACAATCGCTTTCTGTCCTGGGAGCCTCTTCCTTGTGAGGAGTCTTCATCCGTCTGGAATTCAGGACTGAAAAACCGCACTTTCCTGGACAGGAAAGTGGTACGCACCGTTGATGTTTGCGCCCACGGAAAAGGTGGCAGCCTTGAACTCTGAGGTGCCAATGATGGGGCACCATTGACCCTAGAAAAGGACAATTCGATTTCTGACCTGGCACCTTTTCCCTGGGAGGTATCTTCGTCCGTCTGGAATTCTGGGTTCAAAATAGGCACTGCCCCAAACCCTCACAAGGTCGAGCTTTGCTCCCAGGGAAAAGGGGGCAGGCTTGGGCTCTCAGATGCCAATGATGGGGCCCCATTAACCCTAGAAATAGGAGAAATCCATTCGTGTCCTGGCACCTTTTCCCATGGAGGAATCTTCATCGGTCTGGAACTCTGGAATGAGAAATGGCAGTTTCCCGGACCCTCACGTAGCACGCACCGTCGAGTTTTGCACCCAGGTTAAAAAAGGCAAACTTGGGCTCTCAGGTGCCAATGATGGGGCCCCATTAACCCTAGAAATGGAACAATCACTTTCTGTCCTGGCACCTTTTCCCTGGGAGGAATCTTCATCCGTCTAGAATTCTGGGCTGAAAAATGGCACTTTCCCAGACAAGAAAGTGGCACGCACCCTCGACATTTGCGCCCAGGCAAAAGGTGGAAGCCTTGGGCTCTCAGGTGCCAAGGATGGGGCCCCGTTAACACTAGAAAAATAACACTTGCTTTCTGTCCTGGCACATTTTCCCTGGAGGAATTTTCGTCCGTCTGGAAATCTGGGTTCAAAAATGGCACTGCCCCAAACCCGCACAAGGTACACACCGTTGAGCTTTGCGCCCAGGGAAAAGGGGGCAGCCTTGGGCTCTCAGCTGCCAATGATGGTGCCCCATTACCCCTACAAAAGGCACAATGGCTTTCTGTCCTGGCACATTTTCCCAGGGAGGAATCTTCATCGGTTTGGAATTCTGGTCTGAGAATCGGCACTTTCCTGGACCCGCAAGTGGAACGCACCATCGAGCTTTGCGTCCACGGAAAAGGTGGAAGTCTTGGGCTCTCAGGTGCCAATGTTGGGGCCCTATTACCTTTACAAAAAGCACAATGGCTTTCTGTCCTGGCACCTTTTCCCTGGGAGGAGTCTTCATTGGTCTGGAATTCGGGGCTGTAAAATGGCACTATCTGGGACCAGCATGTGGCACGCACTGTCGAGCTTTGCGCCCAGGGAAAAGGAGGGAACCTCTGGCTCTCAGATGCCAATGACGGGCCCCCATTAACACTAGAAATGGAACAATCGCTTTCTGTCCTGGGAGCCTTTTCCCTGGGAGGAGTCGTCATCCGTCTGGAATCCTGGGCTGAACAAAGCACTTTCTCTGACCTGCACGTGACAGGCACTATCTAGCTTTGTGCCCAGGGAAAAGGTGGCAGCCTTGGGCTCTCAGGTGCCAGTGACGGGTCCCCGTTAACACTAGATAAATAACAATCGCTTTTTGTCCTGGCACCTTTTCCCTGGGAGGAATCTTCATCGGTCTGGAATTCTGGGCTGAAAACAGCTCTTTCCCTTACCCGCATGTGGCATGCACCGTCGAGCTTTGCGCCCAGGGAAAAGGTGGCAGCCCTGGGCTCTCAGCTGCCAATTTTGGGGCCCCATTACCTAGAAAAGGCACAATCGCTTTCTGTCCTGGCACCTTATCTCAGGGTGATATCTTCATCGTCCTGGAATTATGGGCTGAAAAATGGCACTTTCCCGGACCCCCAAGTGGCAGCGCCTTCAAGTTTTTCGCCCAGGGAAAAGGTGGCAGCCTTGGGCTCTCAGGTGCCCGTGATGGGACCCCATTCACCCTAGAAAAGGAGAAATCGATTTCTGTCCAGGCACCTTTTCCCTCTGAGGAATCTTCATCGGTCTGGAAACCTGGAATGAGAAACGGCAATTTCCCGGACCCTCACGTTTTCACGCATCTTTGAGCTTTACGCCCAGGGAAAAGGCGGCAACCTTGGGCTCCCAGGTGCCTCTGACGGGGCCTGATTTCCTCTAGAAAAGGCACAATGGCTTTCTGTCCTGGCACCTTTTCCCTGGGAGTAATCTTCTTCCTTCTGGAATTCTGGGTTTGAAAAACGGCACTTTCCCGGACGCGCACAAGGTACGCACCGTCGAGCTTTGCGCCCAGGTAAAAGGTGGCAAACTTGGGCTCTCAGGTGCCAATGATGGGGCCGCATTACTTCTAGAAAATGCACAGTGGCTGTCTGTCCTGGCACCTTTACCCAGGGAGGCAATTTCGTCCGTCTGGAATAGTGGGCTAAAAAACAGCACTTTCCCGGTCACGCACGTATCACGCACTGTCGAGCTTTTCGCCCTGGGAAAAGGTGGCAGCCTTGGGCTCTCAGGTGCTCTTCTAACACGTGAAACTCTTGATTTCTTACAGACAGGAGACATGAGGGCACTTATTTCTTATGGTTTTGGAAAGTAAATCATTTGCATCTAAAACTCCAGGTCTGGAGCTTGCTTTCATGGTGAAAAGCACTGTTGTTCCTTAGGGGAAGCTCAACGAGCAAAGTGCAACTTTGCTTTGCTAACAAGTGAAACAGTCGATTCCTGTCAGACAGAAGGCATCAGGACACAGTATTCTTATGGCTCTGGCTAGTGCATCACATGCATCAG